>NC_091284.1:577131614-577431614 GCF_032444005.1 Ranitomeya imitator | reverse complement strand
CTACAACTACTAATTGTAATTCATGTGGGTCTACCTGATTGGAAATCACGCACTCAAATACTGTACGAGAAGCTTCTAATTACCGGCTCGATTTTCAACTTCCATTTAGAAAACTGCGCATTTTATCCTGATTAGATTATTCCTCTGTGTTAACTACGTAATATGAGCAGAAAGCCACACAGTCTGATGTTCTGCGAGCGTGACATATATTACTCGAGACTGTCAGATTTCAGAGAGGAAACACTGGGAAAGGTGTGTGCAGTGAACCACTTCTGTCAGGGCATCCATACACATTGTGAATAAATGTCAAATTAGATCTGGGCAACCATTTTATAGATGCTTTCTTACTATGTTGTTTGTGCTTAAAAGTAGGTAAAAAAATTATCTGAAGACACAATGCGATGCTGCTATTACAAATGTAAAAGATATGATAAGAAATGCATCAAAAAAGCTGAAGCGGACTCTACAGCGACTATGTAAAATTTACAAAATGGGAATAGAACTAAAAAATATTTTAAAAAATGCCTATGATAAAAACAATAGTGGTATCTATGTGGTGACTGCCAACTTAAAACAGATTTCAAGACTTTTCAAGATGTCGGACACTAACTTTCAGAGAGGTCACCACTAGGTAGCACTGGCGAGACAACTGTTTTCTGTTACTTGTTTACTGGGATACGACCTACTGAACAGAGGGAGCCTCCTTTATTGAGCTTGCAGGCACCTTGCTTATCCTTTTGTGCCAGTCTGCCTTGTATCACAGATAAGCGCCATTCTTTTTAGACTTAATGGGGTCCCAAGACATTGATGTCTTCTTACCTTTGTGGGATGTCTAGAAGTGGAATCATTATATTTTGTAAGACTTCAACTAAGTGTGACATTTTGAATTGCAAGGAAAAACTTAGAAACTCAAGCAATTTAGACATACTAGAAATCCACTAGATTGTATAAGGCAGCCACGTTTCCGCCAGTGAATTTAGTGAGATAGTGACCCAGGCAAGTTAATAAAAAAGAGTCTTTTATTGTCCAAATACTACACACATGAAATCACTCGCCTTCGGATCGGAGCCAGGAATACATAAATAGAGACCAGTGCCGCTGGCCGTAAAGTTCTTGGGTGCGACCTTGTTAATTCATGTCGCTAGCTCTGGCCTGTGTGGCTTCACACAGCCAATCGTACAACCACAGCACCTTCATATCTGCTGCATGTGAAACCAAACACAAAGCACAAAACTGACCCTTTACTGCAGGTTTAAATGAGAACTGTGGCTATGGGCCACTTATAAGACCCGACTGGAGGGAGAGATCCACCCCACTACCATCCTACAAATCTCTTCAAAATTAAAAGCCCAATAAAGGTTTCCTGAACTGACTTGGTGAAATAATTTAACCCAGTCCACACTTACTTTTATTGTGCATGGTAACCCCAGCTGTGGCTATGATTACTATGCACTCCAGAAGTTAAGCATGCTCCTAAGCACATTTTGGGGGATACATAATGGACCTCGTATATGATTCCCCTCACTGTCTCACAGTGGATTACTGAAAAGCATGCAAGTCATTTGGGATTCTTTTTTTTACCTTTTTTTGTACATCATTGCATTTTCAACCAAAGTTCATACTCCTAGCAAATTATAGAATGGACTAGATGGAGGACGGTAATGTCACAGTGGGGGCAGGCTTTGCAGCATTGAGAATCTCTCCCCCCATGTGCTCACCCACCTACCACTCTCTCTTTCCCCATGTACTGGCTAAAATATTGTTTAAAAACAGTCGGTGAAATATTTTACCTGACAAAAGAAATCCTCTGTGATCCCCTGCTGTAATATCAGTATTGTCTTTTGCTTCCTCCCCTGCCAAGGAGATGTGGTATGCTCCGTGCACGGTCAGACACAGACGATTTTAAAATGAACTTTCATTTGTGGGAAAACCCCTTTAATGTGACCGGCTTCCTCTGCCTGTAGACACGTCATGCATTTGCTGCTGAAATCAGCCGAATGATTCACTGTGCCTGTGTGGAATTCACACAGGTGCAGTAAATCAGACCGCCGCCATCTTGGTGCAGACAAATAGCGGCGGTCTTGTTAAAACTGCGCATGCGCTCCTCCTGTACAAAGATGGCAGCAGTTAGTGAATCATTCGGCTGATCCCAGTGGCGGCGTGTTCGTGACGGTGTTCCGCTGGTAGTACCGCACAAGACTGCACAAGGCTGCGTACGACATACACAGTGTGTGTGTGTGTGTGGTGTGTACGGCATATACAGTGCGTGTTTGTGTCTGTGTGGGGTGCGTACAGCATATACAGTGTGTGTGGGAGTGCATTCGGCATATACAGTGTGTGTGTGGTGCGTACGGCATATACAGTGTGTGTTTGTGTGTGTGTGTGTGATGCTTATGGCGTATACAGTGTGTGTGTGTGTGGTGCGACAGTGTTCCGCTGGTGGTACCACTCAAGAGGCTGGTACCACCAGCAGTTTCCATATTGAGATACCCATCACTTGGGTGTCCCAATTTGGAGGTTGGTGAACTTCTGCGGCTTGGAATTCTGGGATCCGGACACATCAGGACGGAACTGGATGTGAATACATTACAAGTTAAGTATATATTATGATAATGCACGTTACAGGGATTATCCAGCCATGTTTATTTTTAAAACTACTTTAAATATTAGGTGGCAATTGCAATGTCTATATTAAAAGAAACCTGAAATATTTGCCTTTTATCTGTAGAGATCATTTTTCAGCAGTCATTAGATAATCCCATAGTGGTGGCACTGGTCCGCAAATTGAAAAAATGTAATATCAGAACATAAAAACAAATTATAAAGAAGGAAATATAATGCTTCAATGTTTGGTTTTAATAAGAAATAAGCGAATACCACAAAGATACATATTTTCCATTACATGCACCAGATTATATCAAGAAGTGTCTTTTCACACTAATGAGTCCAGTGGTGTAACTTCTTTTTGTTCTTCTTTTCATCAGATTGGCTTTTGGAACAGAAGTCTGTACACATATTATAGAATAGACAACTCATCTGTTAAAGGGGATAACCAGATTTTTTTTTTATATAATACTTTAAATATTAGGTGACCACGGCATATATACTACTATCTATTGAAAATACAAATATTATTTGATTAATATAAAGAAACTAATATCACAAAAACACATATTTTCCAGACATGCACCAGATTTAATCAAGTAGCGTCTTTGCACACTAGTTTGTTCAACAGTTCTAGGTAAAGCATGGATTTCAGCAAGGGATTTAGAGATGCAAAAGAGAGTTTGGTATCGAAAGGAGAGCAGAATTTTATATAACATACCAGTAGAATAGATAAAAGAGAGTGGCACCTGCACTTACTATATTCCTGGAAGAATTTTGCATTCGAGTTGTTGTCAAAGTGAGTTAAGTACCCTTATTATACAAGTACCAAGCAGAATGAAAGTGCAGTCCCTGATATGTGGACTCTGTACAGTTCATTTAACCCCTTAGCGACCGCCGATACGCCTTTTAACGGCGGCCGCTAAGGGTACTTAAACCACAGCGCCGTTAATTAACGGCGCTGTGGAAAAAGTAAATAGCGCCCCCCAGAGTCAGATTTTCTCCGGGGTCTCGGCTGCCGAGGGTAGCCGAGACCCCAGAGAACATGATTCGGGGGTTTTTTAACCCACCCCGCATTTGCGATCGCCGGTAATTAACCGTTTACCGGCGATCGCAAAAAAAACCAAAACGCGATCTCTTTTTAATTTCTCTGTCCTCCGATGTGATCGCACATCGGAGGACAGAGAAAAGGGGTCCCAGGTAGCCCCCCAATACTCACCTATCTCCCCCGATGCTCCTCGTGTCTCCTGGTGGGCGCCGCCATCTTCAAAATGGCGGGCGCATGCGCGGTGCGCCCGCCGGCCGGCCCCGCAAGAATCTTTGGGGTCTCGGCTGCCGGGGGTAGCCGAGACCCCAAAGTGCATGATCGGGGTCGGTTTTAGCGACCCCTGTTTTGCGATCGCCGGTAATTAACTGTTTACCGGCGACCGCAAAAAAAAAAAAAAGTCAAAGTGTAATTCTCTGTCCTCTGATGTGATCGCACATCAGAGGATAGACAAATAGGGGGATTCGGGGACCCTGCCATACTCACCTGTGTCCCTGGATCCTCCTGCTGCTCCTCCTGGCCGCCGGCAAAAGAAAATGGCGGGCGCATGCGCAGTGCGCCCGCCATCTGTCTCCATCTGCCGGCCGGCAGGAGAAGAGCAGTTGGGGCTAAAATTAGGGTTAGGGTTAGGGCTAGGGTTAGGGTTAGGGGTAGGGGTAGGGTTAGGGGTAGGGTTAGGGGTAGGGTTGGGGGTAGGGGTAGGGTTAGGGGTAGGGTTAGGGCTAGAGGTAGGGTTAGGGGTAGGGTTAGGGCTAGGGGTAGGGTTAGGGCTAGGGGTAGGGTTAGGGCTAGGGTTAGGGTTAGGGCTAAATTTAGGGTTAGGGTTGGGGCTAAATTTAGGGTTAGGGTTGGGGCTAAATTTAGAGTTAGGGTTGGGGCTAAATTTAGGGTTAGGCTTCTTTCACACGTCGGTACGGGGCCGTCGCAATGCATCGGCCCGACATACCGACGCACGTTGTGAAAATTGTGCACAACGTGGGCAGCGGATGAAGTTTTTCAACGCATCCGCTGCCCAATCTATGTCCTGGGGAGGAGGGGGCGGAGTTACGGCCACGCATATGTTTTTTTGTGCTGACGGTCAGCCAAAACACTGATCCAGTGCACGACGGACGCGACGTGTGGCCATCCGTCACGATCCGTCGGCAATACTATGGGCAAAAAACGCATCCTGCGGGCACATTTGCAGGATCCGTTTCTTGTCCAAAACGACGGATTGCGACGGATGCCAAACAACGCAAGTGTGAAAGTAGCCTTAGGGCTAGGGTTAGGGTTGGGGCTAAAGTTAGGGCTAGGGTTGGGGCTAAAGTTAGGGTTAGAGTTGGGATTAGGGTTAGGGTTTGGATTAGGGTTGGTATTAGGGTTAGGGTTGGCATTAGGGTTACGCTTGGGATTAGGGTTAGGTTTGGGATTAGGGTTAAGGTTAGGGTTGTGATTAGGGGTGTATTGGGATTAGGGTTAGGTTTGAGGTTAGGGTTGAGATTAGGATTAGGGGTGTGTTGGATTTAAGGTTTTGATTAGGGTTATGGTTAGGGTTGACATTAGGGTTGTTTTGGCGTAAGGTTTGTGATTATCGTTAGGGTTGTGATTAGGATTATGGATCAGGTTGGGATTAGGGTTAGGGGTGTGTTGTGGTTAGGGTTGGAGCTAGAATTGGGGGGTTTCCACTGTTTAGGTACATCAGGGGGTCTCCAAACACGATAGCCAATTTTGCGCTCAAAAAGTCAAATGGTGCTCCCTCCCTTCTGAGCTCTGCCGTGCGCCCAAACAGTGGGTTACCCCACATATGGGGCATCAGCATACTCGGGATAAATTGGACAACAACTTCTGGGGTCCAATTTCTCTTGTTACCCTTGTGAAAATAAAAACTTGGGGGCTACAAAATCCTTTTTGTGGAAAAATATATATATATATATATTTTTTATGACTCTGCATTATAAACTTCTGTGAAGCACTTGGGCATTCAAAGTTCTCACCACACATCTATATAAGTTCCTTGGGGGGTCTAGTTTCCAAAACGGGGTCACTTGTGGGGGGTTACTACTGTTTAGGTACATCAGGGGCTCTGCAAACGCAACATAACGCCCACAGACCATTCTATCTAAGTCTCATTCCAAAACGGCGCTCCTTCCCTTCCGAGCGCTGCCGTGCGCCCAAACAGTGGTTTACTCCCACATATGGCGCATCAGCGTACTCGGGATAAATTGGACAACAACTATTGCAGTCCAATTTCTCCTGTTACCCTTGTGAAAATAAAAACTTGGGGGCTACAATATCTTTTTTGTGGAAAAAAAAATATTTTTTATTTTCACGACTCTGCATTCTAAACTTCTGTGAAGCACTTGGGCATTCAAAGTTCTCACCACACATCTAGATAAGTTCCTTGGGGGGTCTAGTTTCCAAAATGGGGTCACTTGTGGAGGGTTTCTACTGGTTAGGTACATCAGGGGCTCTGCAAACGCAACATAATGCCCGCAGACCATTCTATCAAAGTCTGCATTCCAAAACGGCGCTCCTTCCTTCCGAGCTCTGCCGTGCGCCCAAACAGTGGTTTACCCCCACATATGGGGTACCAGCATACTCAGGACAAATTGGACAACAACTTTTGGGGTCCAATTTCTCCTGTTACCCTTGTGAAAATAAAAATTTGTGGGCAAAAGATCATTTTTGTAGAAAAAATGCGATTTTTTTTCTCACAGCTCTACGTTATAAACTTCTGTGAAGCACATGGGGGTTCAAAGTGCTCACCACACATCTAGATAAGTTCCTTAAGGGGTCTAGTTTCCAAAATGGTGTCACTTGTGGGGAGTTTCTACTGTTTAGGCACATCAGGGGCTCTCTAAACGTGACATGGCGTCCGATCTCAATTCCAGCCAATTCTGCATTGAAAAAGTCGAACGGCGCTCCTTCACTTCTAAGTTCTGCGGTGCGCCCAAAAAGTGGTTTACCCCCACATATGGGGTATTGGCGTATTCAGGAGAAATTGCATGACAAAATTTATGGTTACATTTCTGTTTTTACACTTGTGAAAATAAAAAAAATGGTTCTGAATTAAGATGTTTGCAAAAAAAAGTTAAATGTTCATTTTTTCCTTCCACATTGTTTCAGTTCCTGTGAAGCACGTAAAGGGTTAATAAACTTCTTGAATGTGGTTTTGAGAACCTTGAGGGGTGTAGTTTTTAGAATGGTGTCACACTTCATTATTTTCTATCATATAGACCCCTCAAAATGACTTCAAATGTGATGTGGTCCCTAAAAAAAAATGGTGTTGTAAAAATGAGAAATTGCTGGTCAACTTTTAACCCTTATAACTCCCTAACAAAAAAAAATTTTGTTTCCAAAATTGTGCTGATGTAAAGTAGACATGTGGGAAATGTTATTTATTAACTATTTTTCATGACATATCTCTCTGATTTAAGGGCATAAAAATACAAATTTTGAAAATTGCAAAATTTTAAAAATTTTTGCCATATTTCTGTTTTTTTCATAAATAATCGCAAGTAATATCGAAGAAATGTTACCACTAACATGAAGTACAATATGTCACGAAAAAACAATCTCAGAATCAGTGGGATCCGTTGAAGCGTTCCAGAGTTATAACCTCATAAAGTGACAGTGGTCAGAATTGCAAAAATTGGCTCGGTCATTAAGTACCAAATTGGCTCTGTCACTAAGGGGTTAATTATCATGCATTGCTTATAGAGTGCCATCATATTCTGCAGCCCTCTACAGTTTGCTCACATTATCATCACTTTCCCCTATGGGGATCACAATGTACATTCTCTATCAGTATGTGTTTGGAATGTGGGAGGAAACCGGAGTACCCGGAGGAAACCCATGCAAACACGCGGAGAACATACAAAATCCTTGCAGATGTTGTCCTTCAATTCTTTTTATATGACCTTTTATTATAGCAGTTGCTGCACTGCCATGTTTTTACATTATAGGAAAGAAAGGAAACTATTGACATCAGATTTTGCAATTTTAAAATGACAAAATGTGTCAAAATGAAAATATTCCCTCAGGCATTTTACTCTTCACAATTCCAATATACATGCATTCTTTTCCTTAACAAAAGTTAGGTTTTGTCGCCTATTTTTGCAGCTGTCTCTCCAAGCAAATGTCACAGCTCATTGGTCTTGTACTTAGTGTAAGACGTGGTCCAGGCCCTCAGCAGATAAGAATGCATTATTTTACATTTCATGTGGAAGGAAAAGCTAAGTCTATGTTTTCTGGATCCTGAAATGTCATATTTTGTGGTATGGTATAAGTCCAGCCTCTGGCTAAATTAATTTTCCTTTCATTCTAGTGAGTAAATGTCTTTGAGTCATTTCTTCAGAGCCTACTTGAAAATATTTGCTTTGAAAGAATTATGGGACAAGCTGTACAATCCTTTAGCTCCAAATTGAGTCATTTGTCCAATTAAAACCCTACAATTGGGCAAGTAACAACTGTTATTTTCTTGCAAAAGATTTATCTTCACCTTGAAGGGAAATAAAAGGATTTTAGTTGCAGGACTAATCAGACGCTGCATTGCAAATTTTAGCTTGGACAATGTCCCTGTTTCCAGAATCCACAACCAAGTCAGCCCTGCGTGAACACTTTCCGAGTCCATCTTTTGGGGCAAGGTGGGTCATTTTGCTCTAATTTCACTGAAAGTTGTTCTAAGACAGTAAATATGCGGAGTGACCCTCCTTAGAACAAATCCACCTTGTCAGTCTCTCTTCCCTCCGAGACCAGCATTATGAATACATTAGTTACCGTTCCCACGCTATGAGCTGTTTTTGAACTCACTGATAAAATAACATTGCTTCCAAGTCTATCTGTCACTAGAATATGCTGTCATATAAAAGGGCAAGATATTAGAGTTATAGATCTTCCCCATAATTAGCCCAAATGGTGCAAAAATAATCTGCTATTTGCTCGATATAGCCTAACCCAGGGGGGAACTTTTCTTCCGCCTTTCCGAGCCTCCTAATGTCCCCTCACTATGACTAATGCTTGAATGTGCTCTGCTGTAGGCATCAGTTACAATTCTTCATATAGACAGTTTTGATAAATGAGGCACCATAGGTTATTTCCGTTAGTAAATAGGGTCATTATCGCAATTATGTTGTCAGATTTCCATGTATTCTGCCCCTTTGCTATTTAACTTAAATGTGATTTAGAGAACTATGGAATATATTATACATTTGTAGCACTCACACCTGATTTGCATTGGTATGATAATTTATTGCTTATTGCTCAAGGTAGTTATACAAATTTACTAATTTAAGCCTAAGCACTTTCTATACAATACTTATACTGTACTAGATGGTGGCCCGATTCTAACGCATCGGGTATTCTAGAATATGCATGTCCACATAGTATATTGCAAAGCCCACGTAGTATATTGCCCAGCCACGTAGTATATTGCCCAGCCATGTAGTATATTGCCCAGTCACGTAGTATATTGCCCAGTCACGTAGTATATTGCCCAGCCACGTAGTATATTGCCCAGCCACGTAGTATATAGCCCAGTCACGTAGTATATTGCCCAGTGACATAGTATATTGCCCAGCCACGTAGTATATTGCCCAGTGACGTAGTATATTGCCCAGTGACGTAGTATATTGCCCAGCCACGTAGTATATTGCCTAGTGACGTAGTATATTGCCCAGTGACGTAGTATATTGCCCAGCCACGTAGTATATTGCCCAGTTACGTAGTATATTACCCAGTGACATAGTATACAGCACAGAGCCATGTAGTATATTGCACAGTGACATAGTATACAGTACAGAGCCACGTAGTATATTGCCCAGTCACGTAGTATATTGGCCAGTCACATAGTATGTTGCCCAGCTACGTAGTATATTGCCCAGCCACGTATGTCACAGGTTAAAAGATAAAAAATTAACATATTCTCACCTTCTGAGGGCCCCTTGTAGTTCGGTCACATGACCGTGACATCATGGCAGGTCCTTCTCGCGCAGGAGCGCAGGACCTGTGATGACGTCGTGGTCACATGACCGTGATGTAATGGCAGGTCGTTCTTGCGCAGGACCTGTGTTGACGTTGCGGTCACATGACCGTGACGTCATGGCAGGTCCTTCTTCCATACCATCCTTGCCACCGGAACCTGCCGCTTGCATGGAACGATCACCGGAGCATAGCGAGGAGCGGGAAAGGCGGCGGAAGGTGAGTATATAATGATTTTTTATTTTTTTGTTATTTTTAACATTAGATGTTTTTACTATTGACGCTGCATAGGCAGCATCAATAGTAAAAACTTGGTCACACAGGGTTAATAGCGGCAGTAACGGAGTGAGCAGGGGAGTATGGAGGGACTAATAGGACTGTGGCTGTCGCTGATTGGTCGCGGCAGCCATGACAGGCAGCTGGCAAGACCAATCAGTGACTTGGATTCCATGACAGACAGAGGCTGCAACCAATGAATATCTGTGACAGAAAGAAGGACAGACAGAAGGACAGACAGAAAGATGGAAGTGACCCTTAGACAATTATATGGTAGAAGTTAAAAAAAATTAATATTAATATTTAAAGAACATTTTTTTTTTAATTTCACCCCCAGAGTGATGCCATTATTCCTTGCCTGTAATACAATACTTACCAGCCACCATCTTCTGTTATTCTCGGCACTGCTATGGTCCTGTTCTGCTACTTGTGACCTAGAGGATCACTCCAGTATTTGCTGGCTGGACGGAAAGTCACTTCTCAATGTAAGTCTATGAGAGCCAGAACGAGGCGCATAGACTTACATTGAGAGCTAATGACCATTAGCTCTAAATTGTGGTCAGTCAGGAACTGTGGTGAAAAGACAGCGGAATGGGACCAGTGCGGCATCGGCAAGAGCAGATGACAGTGGCTGGTAAGTATTTTAATAGGGGCAGGGAATAGACACTGGTGTTACCACTCCGATGAAAAAAGTGAAAAAATATGATGCTTTAAGTTTGCCACATCTGGATTCAAGGGTTTCAGTTTAATAGATTTATTTATTCAGATATCTATCACTGATTTACATAGAGATTAAAAATCTTGTTAACATAATAATTTGTCTTGTTTTCTGTGTTTGTTACATTCCAACGTATTTTTCATTTATTTTTTTATTACTTTTTATTCCTGTTTTGGGTGGTAGGAATAGCAAAGAAAAAACAGCTGTTATATTATTTTTTAGATTTTCATATGGCATTCACTGTGCTGGATATATAATTTGTTAATTTGATAGAATAGGTCATTATGTATGCAACAATACCAATTATGTTTATTTTTTTATTCTATGTCATACAAATATAATATTCCACAAATAAGTTTATTTGTTTTCTTACTTTTCTAAACACTGTATTTGATTCTTTTTCTATTGCTTTTATCAATCCCACTTTTGGATTTTATTGGTCCCCAGGCAGCATGTATCAGACATTGGTAGAATGATTTCAGTCATATATGTTAACACTAAAATGTTGTGGCATTTCAGAATGAGATGCAGTTTACTAGCCACCGAAGGCTGAGCCGCACAGGAAACTAGGCAGACAGGTTGGTCCCTGCCAGCTTCTCCCTGATCGCTCTCAATGAGTGATAGGTCTTTCCCTAAACATGCATGCATGGAAGGACCTGTCACTCCCGGGCAATGGGTGGAGAGAAGCCAGCAAGGAACTGCCTGTCTGACTAGTCTTCCATGTGGCTTGGTTCCCAGTGGCTATTAAACTATGTTTTTCTCTGAAATGGTGCAGTGTTTCAGGATTAAACATATTTGGCTGAAATCATGCTGCAAGTGTCTGATGCATGCTGCCTGTGGATCAGGCAGCATGTATCAGCTATCAGGTTCTCTTCAACCCCTTCACGACCTTGGACGAATGGATACCTCATAGCAATTTTGCGAGCACAGAAGCTGACACCCGGCACTCACTGCCAGGAATGGTGCCCACACTGCTCCCAGCCGTTTAATCCCCAAAATGCTGCAATTGATATTGATCACAGAATTTATAAGGCAGGCAGAGGGAGGGGGCCCTCTCCACCCTCTGATTGGCGCCCCGTAATGTAATCGCAAGGGCACAATCGTTCCCATCTTGACCTGTTTTCATCATGATGACAGCCGGGTCACCACGCTCTAGCAAGTTAGTTAGATCAAGTGCAGTGCATGATCTAACTTTTGCCAGTGCAGCACCGACAGTTGCAAAGCATAGCAATGCTCCTGCAAATGTGTGAAAAATTTAAACTCTTGGGCTAAAACAAAATTTTGTGGTAAAATTGTATTTATTTTTTGTTCACATCCCAATGGTATAAATTCTGTGACACACCCGTACAGTGCTGTGTAAATTAATTGGGACAAAGCAAAAAATAAAAATGTTATAATGACACCCATAGACCATTCCATCAAAGTCTGTGTTTCAAATAATCACTCCTTCCTGCACAGCAGCTCTCAGAAATGGTAGTTTTGCCCTACATATGGAAGAACTCAATGTACCCAGGATAAATTGCACAACAAATCTTGTGTTCCATTTTCTCCTGTCATCCTTGTGAAAATAAAAAATCGGGGCTAAAATAGCATTTTTGTGTGAAAAATTAGATTTTTTTATTTTCACGGCTCAACATTATAAACTTCTGTGAAGCACCTGGGGGTTTAAGGTGTTCTGCAGACATTACTTAAGGGGTCTAGTTTACAAAATGGTGTTGCTTGGGGTAGTTTCCACTGTTAAGCATGTCAGGAGCTCTCCAAATGGGACATGGCATCCACTAATGATTCAAGCAAATTTTGATTTCAAAAAGTGAAATGGCGCACCTTCCCTTCCGAGCCCTGCCGTGTGCCAAAACAGTAATTTTCCCCCACATATCAGGTATTGACGAACTCAGAAACAATTGCGGTAAATTTTTTCCTGTAAATAAAAAAATTCGGGTCTAAAGTACAATTTTTGTGAAAATAAGTTAAATGTTAATTTTTTTGTTCCATGTTAAAAAAAATTGATGTGAAGCACTTGAAGGGTTAATAAACTTCTTGTTAGGGGTCGAGTTCCCGCTTCTGCACAGGGGGAATCTCGAGCCACTTCCGCTGCGGTCTCCCATTCTTGTCCAGCCGCAGTGGAGCCTGCTCAGCAAGGACGTCGGTCCCAGCGTCTTGCTCATTCTCACTCTGTTCTGAGAGTTAGTGCTGCTTCTCCAGTCTCTGCCTTTAAAGTCAGTGCTGGTCAGCAGCGAGCGGACTTCTCTGGGACTAAGTCCTTGTCTGCATGTACTGAGCATGCCCAGCGTAAGGTCTCCCGTTGGAGATCGAGGGTCATGTGCTCAGTCTCTGCAGCACATTCCATTGGTCCTCTTGGCAGGTCCTAGAAGGGCAAAAGTGCTGTGGCCACTTCCTGTGCTGCTGCTATATTAACTGCGCATGACCGCACGGCCATGCGCTAGTATTTTCTTACAATTGCTTATGTGTGTATGTTGTGAGTGCAAGTCGTCCTTGGAAACCCCTACCCTATTGAATGTCTGTTCGCGGAAGGTGTATGGCTGCTACCTAGCGCCCGACTTAGCCTACAGCACTAACACACATCACAGCGTCCTGTAGCTGTGCCTGCCAGTACGGCGCCGTGCGCCTGCCTTGCGCTTTCCATACCCGAGTCTGGGTGGTTAGTGGCGTCCGTTAGTGCAGCATCGCTCGCACTCTTGTGCACATAGATTGCTTAAGGTTCTCTACACACCCAGTTGCGGTGTTACGCCAGCAAGGGTCTAATCGGGCTCCAATCCCTTCTGGGGTTAAGTCCGCTGACCACTTGCTCGCGCACTAGTGCGGTACTGCGGTCCTGTGAATTAACAGGATCGCTTTCTTCACGCTGGGTGAGGTTTAACCCACGCGTGTATACCGCCATATTGTCTGCTAATTGCTAGCAGCAGGTTCTCACCTGCACGGTGGACCCCGGACTGCGAACGCACCTTTATCATCTGTCTTGGTGCGTTCCGCCAGTCCTAACACTTCTTGAATGTGGTTTTGAGGAACTTGAGAGGTGCACTTTTTTATAATGGTGTCAGTTTTGGATATTTTCTTTCATGTCATTTCAAATAGGATGCGGTCCTTAAAAAAAAATTGTGCTGATGTAAAGTAGACATGTGGGAAATGTTATTTAGTAACTTTTTTGTGCAATATAACTGTTTTAAGAGCATAAAAATGAAAAATTTGAAAATTGTTACATTTTCACCATTTTTGCCAAATTTATGATTTTTACAAATAAACACAATTCATATTGAACAAATTTTACCACTTTCATGAAGTACAATATGTCATGAAAAAACAATCTCAGAATCAGTGGAATCCATTGACGTGTTCCAATTATTTCCACATTAAGTGAAACTGGTCAGAATTGTAAAATTTGGCCTGGTCATGAAGGTGAAAACAGGCTTGGGTGGTAAAGGGGTTGAAGAGTTAGAAAGTAATGTTCTTCCTGCTTCCAGTTTCTCACCAGAGTCTATGCCGCCATTCCTGCCTAACTATATACCGTATAACTGCCGTGTTCTTATTTGTGATACAATGTAAGAATCATTTAATATTTTAAAATAAATTTTAGAAATTGCATCCGCCGGACTGTGTTAACACTAAAAATGAATTACGGTGATCCTTAATACCAAAGGAAGGTTTACAATCCTTTCTGGATAAAAGGATACACAAAGAGGTGTAAGGTATTTTTCAGACTAAATACATGGCTCAACACGAAAAGTACTATTTTGGATGTACTTTCTCATGCTTGATAACATCTACCTCTGGCTAAGGCACAAAAAATGAGTTTAGGCAAGAAGCGATAAAGTAAAGGATTTTGCATGCCTTCCTAAAGTCTCTAGCCTTGCTTCCTGTGAAGTAGCAGTAATAAAGGGTATAGTCCTTAATAAATTATATTACAGCGCCTTTTGATGTCGGCATAAACTTCTTGATGGAGAATCCGAGAGTATATAAAGATTTAATTTCACAGTTGTTACTCGCTGCCAGAAGCATTGTAGCTAAACAGCACAAGGAGCCGCCATACTCCTACATGGAACTCAAAAAATACAATCATGCTAATTAACTTTGTTTTTGTTGATCTGCATGTAGACATTGCAATTCTTTTTTTTATATATGATACATGAAAAATGTTGTGTTTGATTATAAAATTATTTTAAGTTAATTTTGCTTTTTGATATGAGGATATGTCTGTGTTGGTTTATTATTGGGATAGTTTTGGTACTGTCTATAGCAGACAGAATGTAATGTTATGTGAAACTTGTTCTAAATGTTTCATACTATTGATTATGCCCAACCTTCCAAAAATATTCCTTTGAATCAGAATAAAATGTGTCTTGTTTTTTATATGTATCATTTGAAGAATAAATTTATCATCATAATATACAATGATGATCATCAATACTTAAAACTATCAGCAAAGTATGTTATCTGAAAGGACGTAAACTAATTAAATTGCTCTAAGCATACCAGTGAAAAACTGTGTCCTGAAGTTCTTTGTACTTTTATTGATTCAGAAACAGTGAGGACAAAGTGACACATTGACTTCTACAAACATGTGTGTGTGTTAATTTAATGATGAACGTAAACGGATCTGTTAATCTTCCTTTCAGATTCACCAACTGACTTAAAAGGAACCTGTCACCAGTTTTTTTGCCTATCAACTAAAAATATCATCTAATAGAGTGTGAGCTATACATTCCCCAACTACTTGTGAAACCCCTCGACTCCCCCATAAAAACCTTTTATATTTCTCCCGCGCTGTATGGAAATATCCTCGATCCAGTCCGATGGGCGTTGGCTCTGGCCCCTTTGCCCACCCCAAATTGGCATGCTGTGCGCATTCCATTCTGTGAATAGCGTTGTTCGCGTACAGGTCCCACGCGCACACCTTCAAATTGCCTTCTGAGCGTGCACAGTATGCTGTGCCCAACTGCGGGCAAAGCCGAAAAGCATTAGTGCGCATGCTCCGGAAGTACTATGTCCCTGAAGTCTTTCGCTGTGTTCCGGGACGTAGTTTACCCGTGCATGCGTACTAATGCTTTTCGGCTTTGCCCGCAGTTGGGCACAGCATACTGCGCATGCGCAGAAGGTAATTTGAAGGCGCACGTGTGGGACCTGTACGCGAACAACGCTATTCACAGAACAGAATGCGTACAGCACGCCGATTTGGGGGGGTAGAAGGGCCATAACCAACTCCCATCGGACCGGACTGAAGATATTTCCATACAGCGCGGGAGCAATATAAAAGGTTCTTAAGGGGGGAGACCTCCAGTTGTCATGCCAACCCACCGGTGACCGGCAATCACGTGATGGAGGTTACTGGTGGGTGGACTTCCGGCCCGGTGGCCAGAAATGCATGTTAAATGCCGCTGTCAGAGTTTCACTGCGGCATTTAATGGGTTAATGACCGCGGGTGGATCGCGATTCCACTCTCTGCTATTCCTGGCACATGTCAGCTGTTCAAAACAACTGATATGTCCCGGGAAAGATGTGGGCTCACCGTCAGAGCCCACATTACAGGGAGAGAAATGCGCAATACTAGTACGGTGCATGTAACAAAGTGGTTGAAAACTAGTTTAGAGCAAAAAAGGGGAGAAGCCAGCGCAGCCTAAGGTTAAGACGCAATACATGAAGTACAAATGCACATATTAATTTCTAACTGTATTATCAAAATGAGACATTTATCAAACAATTGATCAATTCTTTGAGCCACCCCGCCTCTTCACGGCAATCTCATATTGGGGCAGTCCTACACTACGTTTTTTATATTCTCTGTGCCATAAAGGCCTCCTAAATGAACTAAAAGCAAGACCACATTAAAATCATGCTGTACCTGGAGCATTACTGAATCACCCCCATGGCGCCAGAGTAGGCAAGCGAGGATAAAGGTTGACCAGGTCAAGACAGACATTTCGGATCCAACCTCCACACTGCCCATCGAGCCACAGATGAAGAGTGAGAAAACTAGTTTAGGCGAATAACGCATGAAAAATAAACCATGCGGACATTTTCCATTCCTTCTTCCCACTGAAAAATACATATATTGTTAGGTTTTGTGAGTTATGCTCTGAGCCTGGTTAACAAATGAGCAATAAAAATCTGCTCTAACAAATCTACTGGGACATATTTATCAAAGTAAAGGCACCAGTTTTCTGAAATGTGAGTTATAATTACCACTATAGACTCAAATAGACAAAAAAAATGATGACAACATTAGTGAATGCAATCACAGACCATTACTGCATCCTCCAATTTAGTAATCCATTTGTACTGTATCTAGGCAAAGTTGACTAATATTGACAATTGCAGCATTTGAAGACTTATACCTGAGATATTGGAATACTAATTAATTTAAACGATGGTTATATCTTGGCTTAAATTGGCGATATAATATAAGTTTATGTATTGTGATTTTTGTAATAGCGTCTCGAACCCACAATATATACAGTATGATCAGTATATTATAGATTAACACAGCTTATTATCATTCTTGTAAAGTCTGTCTGAGGCCTTGCCTTCAAAAAGGCCACCTCAGATGGACATAGTACTAGCCACTCCATCTAGCAGGTCCATGTGATCCCTAGCCTTCACCCTTTAACCCCTATGCAGAGAGCTGAACTTACAATGGGACCTTCTGGATTGAGTCCACGAAAGAGGCTTCTGGTTCAAGGAGTGAGCCTAGGTCAGTAACTGGAAGAACAGAACCGGAAACTGAACTGGGAAACAAAACTCTTGTCAGAAAAATAACAGGTGTAAAAAATACTGGAAATCAGCACAGAAATAGGACCAGAGATGAATAGAAATATCAAATGATAATTGGCAACTCCAAGCAGACTACATAGAGTTTAAATAAGGAGTGGCACTGCCTCATTGGTTCCATCAGGGAGCTGATTACACATGCTGAGCAGCTGTACGCCATTTTACATATAGTGATTATGTTACTACTTATTATAATACTTGCATAAACCAGAAGCCCATTCCTGATCTTTGTGGCCCTTGTTGGCATCTTCACTCTCTTTTCTACCGTTCTATTCAAAACAATGTACCAAAAATAGCAAATACAATATACAGTGGGGCAAAAAAGTATTTAGTCAGTCAGCAATAGTGCAAGTTTCACCACTTAAAAAGATGAGAGGTGTCTGTAATTTACATCATAGGTAGACCTCAACTATGGGAGACAAACTGAGAAAAAAAAATCCAGAAAATCACATTGTCTGTTTTTTTAACATTTTATTTGCATATTATGGTGGAAAATAAGTATTTGGTCAGAAACAAAATTTCATCTCAATACTTTGTAATATATCCTTTGTTGGCAATGACAGAGGTCAAACGTTTTCTGTAAGTCTTCACAAGGTTGCCACACACTGTTGTTGGTATGTTGGCCCATTCCTCCATGCAGATCTCCTCTAGAGCAGTGATGTTTTTGGCTTTTCGCTTGGCAACACGGACTTTCAACTCCCTCCAAAGGTTTTCTATAGGGTTGAGATCTGGAGACTGGCTAGGCCACTCCAGGACCTTGAAATGCTTCTTACGAAGCCACTCCTTCGTTGCCCTGGCGGTGTGCTTTGGATCATTGTCATGTTGAAAGACCCAGCCACGTTTCATCTTCAATGCCCATGCTGATGGAAGGAGGTTTGCACTCAAAATCTCACGATACATGGCCCCATTCATTCTTTCATGTACCCGGATCAGTCGTCCTGGCCCCTTTGCAGAGAAACAGCCCCAAAGCATGATGTTTCCACCACCATGCTTTACAGTAGGTATGGTGTTTGATGGATGCAACTCAGTATTCTTTTTCCTCCAAACACGACAAGTTGTGTTTCTACCAAACCGTTCCAGTTTGGTTTCATCAGACCATAGGACATTCTCCCAAAACTCCTCTGGATCATCCAAATGCTCTCTAGCAAACTTCAGACAGGCCCAGACATGTACTGGCTTAAGCAGTGGGACACGTCTGGCACTGCAGGATCTGAGTCCATGGTGGCGTAGTGTGTTACTTATGGTAGGCCTTGTTACATTGGTCCCAGCTCTCTGCAGTTCATTCACTAGGTCCCCCCGCGTGGTTCTGGGATTTTTGCTCACCGTTCTTGTGATCATTCTGACCCCACGGGGAGGGATTTTGCGTGGAGCCCCAGATCGAGGGAGATTATCAGTGGTCTTGTATGTCTTCCATTTTCTAATTATTGCTCCCACTGTTGATTTCTTCACTCCAAGCTGGTTGGCTATTGCAGATTCAGTCTTCCCAGCCTGGTGCAGGGCTACAATTTTGTTTCTGGTGTCCTTTGACAGCTCTTTGGTCTTCACCATAGTGGAGTTTGGTGTTAGACTGTTTGAGGGTGTGCACAGGTGTCTTTTTATACTGATAACAAGTTTAAACAGGTGCCATTACTAAAGGTAATGAGTGGAGGAAAGAGGAGACTCTTAAAGAAGAAGTTACAGGTCTGTGAGAGCCAGAAATCTTGATTGTTTGTTTCTGACCAAATACTTATTTTCCACCATAATATGCAAAAAAATGTTAAAAAAACAGACAATGTGATTTTCTGGATTTTTTTTTCTCAGTTTGTCTCCCATAGTTGAGGTCTACCTATGATGTAAATTACAGACGCCTCTCATCTTTTTAAGTGGTGGAACTTGCACTATTGCTGACTGACTAAATACTTTTTTGCCCCACTGTATATCAGTATAAATAAACAGCATACTTCAGATTTGTGAAGAAAGAACAAGTGCAGACAGTACAGGACACCTATTCAGAACTGGAATACAGTCCTGTTCAATTGCAAGCCCTGGCAGCAGAAATGGATCCTATCACCCATCTGGGCCACTGCACTGTTGCACAGTTGCTCATACTGCAGTCTAACCCCCAACAAAGGTTGTAATAATCTTTTAAACTTGTTTTCCAATTCAGTTAAAACTAAACCTTGTAGTACAGAATCTTAATTTATCTCTTCAAAGCATGTGGGATTTGTGGCTCTGAAGTTCATCCCTAGCAGATATTTTCCTAAGATGAACAGATATTCGTGGATCAATGACTTTCAAATCCACTTTTGCACAAATTAATTCTGTAGGGATCGCTATGCAATTCATGGTACTAAAATTAGATGTAAAACATGAAAATAAAATGATATTTAATTATGTTTTTTATGTGCATCAAAGGAGAAGCAATTCAATAAAAGAATGGTATGTGAGATTTGTACAACTTTCAAAAGGAATCCTAAACAATGAATGTGAAGTATAAGACCATAATATTCATATAATCTTCAAAGGGGTTGTTAAGTGAAGAAAAAAAACACACTAGAAAAAAAAAAGAAATATCAATACTCTCATCGATCTCCCACAGCTCACATTCAGGGACTCACCATGTGTTTGCTAGTCTCTTTTTTCTAGAAATGGTGAGAAGTGTCCTTTCAGCCAATCAATGGCTGTAGAAATGTCACATTAGCCAATGATTGGCTGAGCAGGCTTCTCTTGCCCTTTTTGATGTGTGTCAGGAATGGAACCAGGAAGCACAGATGACCAGAGACCACTTAAGTGCCAAAATATGAGTTGTAGAAAAGAGCGAATATTTATTCTTTGTTTCTTTTTCTAGGTATTGATAGCAGACATTTCGGCAAACTTATATAGGCCCCAAATCATCATCGCTCTTCCTCATGTTTTTTGTCTAGTTTTGTATGTTTTGCGCCTTTTTTTCACCCAAATCATTATTCTTTTTGAGTCTGTTTTAAAGTCTATTTTATATGTGCACGCCAGTGTTTTTTTAAATTCCTTTGTGTACTGAGTCTAGCAATTCTAGATGTTTAGCCATATTCAGTAATTGCAAATACACCAAAATGCTGGCATAATTTTTGCAACTTTTGGTGCCAACATGCCACCTTTGGTATCAAAAGTGAAAAAGAAAAAATAGCTCAAGACAAGAAGAAAACCCATTTTTTAATTTGTGTCAAATTCATGAATTGTGTGAGTCATTATGATGACTTTGGCACCAAAAATGGCAACTAATACCACAACACAAAAAAAGAAGTGACTTAAAAAATCCCACAAATTATGAATCGGGGCCATAGTGCCCACTGTTTAAACAAAGCCTTCAATAATCTAAAGAACTGCTAAACTTGCGTTTATAATAAATTTTCTTTTGATTGCAACATAGCATCAGACAAGGACTCAAGCAATGCAATACATTTGAAAGGCTGCATCAAGGATGAACTGGATCTTCTGGTGTTGATCTGGTTAGAACCAGATCAGACAGTCTAGTTTGCTGCATTTGACATTAACAGAGGTTGCAATTCACTGTACGGACATTAATGGGAACCTGTCATGTAAAACATGTTATCAACCTGCATGTACAGGTTAATAGAATTCTGAAGCTGCTCTGCGCCTGCACTCAGAGCCCCACTGCTGGGAGGAAATGACCTTCATTCCACCTGGCAGCCTCAGGCTTTTAGTCATAGGTGTGGCGCTGGCATGGATTCAATCACCGTTCTGTGTATAGAGCGCAGCAGTTGTACCATGCCCTGGCACTGACTGACAGCCAGCTCAGCATGGTTAACAGTTAGTGATGAGCGAATATACTCGTTACTTAAGATTTCTCAAGCACGCTCGGGGGTCCTCCGAGTATTTTTTTAGTGCTCGGAAATTTAGTTTTTCTTGCCGCAGCTGAATGATTTACATCTGTTAGCCAGCATAAGTACATGTGGGGATTCCCTAGCAACCAGGCAACCCCCACATGTACTTATGCTGGCTAACAAATGTAAATCATTCAGCTGCAGCGCTAAAAATTAAATCTCCGAGCACTAAGAAATACTCGGGGGACCCCCGAGCATGCTCGAGAAATCTCGAGTAACGAGTATATTCGCTCATCACTAGGGTTGAGCGACCTTCACTTTTATAGGATCGGGTCGGGTTTCACGAAACCCGACTTTTGGAAAAGTCGGGTCGAGTGAAATCGGCCGATCCTATAAAAAAGTCGGGGTCGGCCGAAACTCGAAACCCAATGCAGTGCATTGGGTTTCCATGGTTCCCAGGGTCTGAAGGAGCGGAAACTCTCCTTCAGGCCCTGGGATCCATATTTAAGTGTAAAATATAGAATTAAAATAAAAAATATCCTTATACTTACCCTCTGACGCGCCCTGGTACTAACCGGGAACCTTCCTTCCTTAGAATCAGCCTTCCAGGACCTTCGGTGACGTCGCGGGTGACGTCGCGGCTTGTGATTGGCCGCGCGGCCGCCCATGTGACCGCTCGCGCGGCCAATCACAAGCCGCGACGTCACCCGCGACGTCACCGAAGGTCCTGGAAGGGCTGATTCTTAGGAAGGAAGGCTGTCGGAAGGAAGCAGGGCGCTTCCGAGGGTGAGTATATTCCTATTAGGTATATACTCACCCTCGGAAGCACCCTGCTTCCTTCCGACAGCCTTCCTTCCTAAGAATCAGCCCTTCCAGGACCTTCGGTGACGTCGCGGGTGACGTCGCGGCTTGTGATTGGCCGCGCGAGCGGTCACATGGGCGGCCGCGCGGCCAATCACAAGCCGCGACGTCACCGCGACGTCACGGCAAAGTCCTAGAAGCGCGGATTCGAAGGAGGAAGGCTGCCGGTTAGTACCAGGGCGCGTCAGAGGGTAAGTATTGCAATATTTTTTATTTTAATTCTATATTTTACACTTTAATCTGAATTCCGATACCAATTCCCGATATCTTAAACATATCGGGAATCGGGATCGGAATTCCGATTCCAGATTCAAAAGATCGCCGACTTCATGGCCGACCCCCCACTGGGGTCGGGTCGGGTTTCATGAAACCCGACCTTGCCAAAAGTCGGCGACTTTTGAACAATTTCGACCCGTTTCGCTCAACCCTACTCATCACTATTAACAGTGTTTTTTTACATGACAGGTTCCCTATAAGAAAAGGTGAGAAATGTGTGCCCTGCACTAAACACTTTTCTAACTATGTGTAAAAGGGCTACAAGCTTGACTCTCAAATGACTATTTCTTGTTGTGCAAATTGCCTCTTCAGAGAGGATGAGGACTTGAATGCTATAGCGCCAGCTATTGAAGCAAGCAATCGTACGAGTCACTATCGACCCTTTAACGCGTTTTGCAATATGACTTAGGATAAAAGCCAAATCGGAATCTCAATTTGCAGACAGTGTTTCGGGGAATTGGCCCTTGTCAGTGCAAAAAATGAGAACTGATTTGACTACTTGAGAGGCTCTGGACTGAGGTCTAAGGGATAACGTTTCTCCTTGTGGAGAGTGACATACCGGCTCTGGCATGCCAAGGTAAGGAGGCTTATTCACACAAGCTTGCCAGAGCTGGTATGTCACTCTCCACAAGGAAAAACATTACCTCTTAGAACTCAGATCAGAGCCTCTCACCTAGCCAAATCAGTTCTCATACTTTGCTCTGATGAGTACCAATAGCCTTAAATACAGTGTTTGCAAATTGAGATTGTGATTTGGCTCTTATCCTAAGTCATATTGCAAGACTCGTTAAAGGGTCGGTAGTGACTTGTAGGATCGCTCCTTCTAACAAGTAGCACTATAGGGTTCAAATTCTCATCCTCTCTGAAGAGGCAATTTGCATAATAAAATTACCAGAGGAGTATTGCACGGTGTATAAGCCTCCTTACCTTGGCATGCCAGAGCCAGTATGGCACTCTCCACAAGGAGAATCATTACCCCTTAGACCTATTTCTTGTTGGTTTTTATAGCAAAGATCATGAGTTAATTTAGTCCATAGTACTATTTTTTTAAATGTTAAAATGCTCTTTACCATAAAAATCTGTTTAAGGACTTTATGGGATACATTTCATTTTAGTATTGTTCCCACAAATATAACAGTAACAGGGTTGGGATTTCGCCTATATTATCTATGTGTTGCAGTCATTGTTCTAAATATATTTTATGTGATTATTTTAGCAGAAAATGAGAAAGCTCAATATTGACAGGTGAATGACCCATTAGATATTGGCTACCAAGCACATACTTCCTTTACACTAGTTTTCCACTTAGCATATTATGCTCCCATAAATGTGTAATTTCCCTGATTTTCTCATTTGCACACCAAATTTGCAGATTACACAAAGGTGTACAGCTGCATGCAAATTTACTCCCTCTCTTACAGTGGATATCCACGTAAGCATTTTATGGGCTTTTAGGTATGCAAATTCATGCAAAAATTGCTTACCTGAGATTCATGAACAGCTCTCTCTGCTTGCTTCCTTAACCATCACTAATTTCCAATTCCAAAGCATGTTGAGGCATATTATCTAGTTCTATTCCCAATACAGCAGCCCTTTATTTCGTATATTGCTTGTGCGTATATTACTGCTGATGGTTCCTGGAGTTACTGTTGCTGTATGCATAGTGCTATTACAATATATAGCATAGTATAACAATGAACTCAATGCTTTTCCCAGTACATGTGTTAGGAGTCGAGTTTCCTCTGCTGCACAGGGGGAATCTCGATCCGTGTCTGCTGCGGTCTCCCATTCGGTATCGGCCGCAGTGGGCTCTGCTCAGCGGAAACGTCGCTCCCAGCGTCTCGCTGGGGCTGATTCGGTGCATAGGGTCACTACTGCCTTTTCTGGCTTTCCTATGGTACCCTGCACTGATCTGCGGCGAGCGAGCCTCTCTGGGACTAAGTCCTTGTTTACTCACACTGAGCATGCCCAAGGCAGGGTCTCCCATTGGAGGTCGAGGGCCACATGTTCGGTCACATGCTCAGGTGCTGCAGTACATTCCATTGGTCCTTCTGGAAGGTCCTGAAAGGGCAAAACATGCTCAGGTACTGCAGCACTTTCCATTGGTCCTTCTGGAAGGTCCTGAAAGGGCAAAAACTTCAGTAGCAGCTTCCTGTGCTGCAACTATATAAACTGCGCATGACCGCACGGCCATGCGCTAGTATTGTCTTATGTTATGTGCTTTGCGCCAGTGTGGTCACATGTATGTGTGTTCAGGGACCCAGCTGAAATAAGCCCCTAGAATGCTGGCTCCTCCGGCGAGTTTTGTGTGTTTGTGTGACCACTGACTGCTCTCTGTTTGGGCAGTTAGCCTGTGCCTCTGTGGAGTCTAACAGGGCACAGTGCTTTCCTTTCACGGCTACTCAGTGAATTAACTGAGTTAGTCTATACCGCCATATAGCTCCGCCGTTTGCTAGCAGCAGGTACTCCTGCACGGTGGACCCCGGGCTGCGAACGCACCAATATCAATAAACATCTCTATTTACTCGGTGCGTTACGCTAGCCCTAACAGAATACTAGCGCCAGGGTCTGGCTAGTAAATGGCGGACATTCAGCAATCTTTGCGGTATATCCAGCAGCTGGAGGGTAGGTTGGCGGCTCTCGAGAGCTCAACCTCAGCTGTAGATGTTACCGCAGTTGCTGTACAGGCTGCTAGCGTGGCTGCAGCAACCTTGTCCACTGCCACCCCTGTTCCGACGTTATCTCACCTCCCGCTGCCAGAAAAATTTTCTGGAAATAGCAAAACTTGTAGGGGATTCGTGAGTCAGTGCTCTATTCACCTCGAGCTCCTGGCTGCACGTTTTCCTACAGAGCGGGCTAAGGTGGGATTTATTGTGTCTCTTTTGTCGGACAGGGCGTTGGAGTGGGCTACGCCGCTGTGGGAGCGTGGTGATCATGTGGTGCAGAGTGCTCCGTTGTTCCTGAGCACTCTGAAAAAGGTCTTTTTAGGACCTCAAGTCACCCATGACACAGCGCTCCAACTACTGGCATTAACTCAGGGTGAGTCCTTGGTCAGCCAATTTTCCATCCGCTTCCGTACTATAGCTTCCGAGCTGGAGTGGTCGGATAAAGCCCTTATCCCCATATTTTGGAGGGGCCTGGCTGACCACATTAAGGACACTCTGGCCACTAGGGAGATTCCTGCCACACTGGAGGAGTTAATATCTGTCTCTACTCGTATCGACCTCCGTTTTAACGAGTGGAGGTTGGAGCGAGCCCAGTGTAGGCAGAGGTTTCGGCTGGCTCCCACCTTCGCCAAACCTTTGGAATCTCCAGTCCAGGCATCCGAGTCACATGAGGCCTTAGAGGTGACACGAGCGGGATCCAAGTCTCAGTCTGCCCGTGCACATAAGGTCCGTCATGTTTGCCAGCAGTCAGGACACCTTGCCTCCAAGGGTCCTCAGCTGTTGGGGAAACGTCAGCGTCTAGTGGCAGTTGGAGGAGGTACACTAGACACGGCGACGTTTGCCTCAAGGTTGTCCTTCAAGGGGACAATTACCATAGGCCCATCCACTCTTATGGTCGAGCTATGCGTGGATTCTGGGGCAGAGTGTAACTTTATGTCTTCCGCTTTTGCCCAGCGTCACGCAATACCCTTGGTGATGCTCGCCAAGCCGGTAACCGTTCGAGTGGTAAGTGGGTCAACACTACCTTCACAGATTACCCACCAAACCATTCCTTTCACGCTATCTGTGTCTCCATCACATCAGGAGATAATCTCCCTATTAGTCATTCCTGAGGGAATTGATGAGGTCCTGTTGGGGATACCATGGCTTCGCTACCATTCTCCTCATATTGAGTGGTCCTCTGGGAGAATTTTGGGATGGAGTAAATCTTGCAAGGGTAGATGTCTGAGGGAGTGCGTTCAGGTTGCTACTACACAGGTACCCGCAGATCTTTCCTCTCTCCCCAAGCACTATTGGCCCTATGCAGACGTGTTCTCCAAAAGAGCTGCGGAGACCCTTCCGCCTCACCGCCCCTATGACTGTCCTATTGACCTCTTGCCTGGTGCTGAGCCTCCCCGGGGTCGAGTCTATCCGTTATCTCTCCTGGAGACGGAGGCAATGTCCCAGTACATCCAGGAGAATCTGGCAAGAGGATTCATTAGGAAGTCAGTGTCACCGGCAGGGGCAGGGTTCTTCTTCGTACAGAAGAAGACTGGAGACTTACGTCCATGCATAGACTACAGGGGTCTTAACGCCATCACCGTTAAGAACAAGTACCCACTACCCCTGATATCTGAGCTGTTTGATAGGCTACGGGGAGCGAGGGTATTTACAAAGTTAGATCTGCGGGGTGCTTACAACCTGATTCGCATCCATGAGGGGGATGAATGGAAGACGGCTTTTAACACCAGGGATGGGCACTATGAATATCTGGTGATGCCCTTCGGGCTCTGTAATGCCCCAGCCGTTTTCCAAGACTTTGTGAACGACATCTTCCGGGATATGCTCACCACCTCGGTCGTAGTCTATCTGGATGATATTCTCATCTTCTCTGCAGATATTGACTCCCATCGGAGAGATGTTCGCAAAGTCTTCGACCTCTTGCGGGCAAACTCCCTCTATGCCAAGTTGGAGAAGTGTGTGTTTGAGCAGGAGTCCTTGCCTTTCCTTGGTTATATCATCTCTGCCCAGGGTTTGGCTATTTATCCTGCCAAGCTACAGGCTGTAATGGACTGGCAGGAACCCCATTCTCTTAAAGCGGTGCAGCGCTTTATGGGGTTCATTAATTACTATCGCCAGTTCATTCCACACTTCTCAACTTTGGTAGCTCCCTTGGTTGCCCTCACCAAGAAGGGAGCAAATCCCAAGTTGTGGTCAGAGGAGGTCTCCAAAGCCTTTCTCTCGATCAAGTCACACTTCGCTAGCGCTCCCATCCTACATCGCCCCGATGTTGGTAAGCCATTTATCTTGGAGGTGGATGCCTCATCCGTTGGTGCTGGAGCAGTCCTTTTCCAAAAGGATGTTCAAGGTCGGAAGCATCCTTGCTTCTTCTTCTCCAAGACCTTCACACCAGCGGAGAGGAATTATTCCATCGGGAACAGGGAGTTGCTGGCCATGAAGTTGGCTTTTTCGGAGTGGAGACATCTCTTGGAGGGAGCTCGCTTTCCCTTCCAAGTCTTCACTGACCACAAGAACTTGGTGTATCTGCAAACGGCCCAGCGGCTGAATTCTCGCCAGGCTAGATGGTCCCTGTTCTTCTCCCGGTTCCATTTTACTCTCCATTTCCTCTCCGGGGAGAAGAACGTTCGTGCTGATGCTCTCTCCCGCTCAGTGGTGTCATCGGAGGAGGAGGAGCCTCGGCTTATTGTCCCGTCTGAGAGCCTGAGAACTGTAGCTCCGGTTTCGCTAGAGTCTGTGCCCCCGGGCAAGACTTTCGTACCAGCTAACTTGCGATCGGAGGTACTCTCTTGGGCTCACTCCTCCAGAGTGGGTGGGCATTTTGGGACCAAGAGGACATCTGAGCTTCTGGCGAGAACATACTGGTGGCCGCATATGGCCCGAGATGTCAAGGACTATATTCAGGCGTGCGTTTCTTGCGCCCAGAATCGGTCTCCTCGGCAACAGCCTGCTGGGTTGCTTTACCCTCTACCGGTGGCAGACAGGCCCTGGGAGATGGTCGGGATGGACTTTATGGTGGGTCTACCCAAGTCGCGTGGCTGCTCCATTATTTGGGTTGTCACCGACCATTTCTCCAAGATGGTGCATTTGGTGCCGCTTCCTCGGTTACCCTCAGCACGGGCCTTGGCGGTGTTGTTCATTAAACACGTTTTCCGTTTGCATGGTATGCCTGATAAGATTGTCAGCGATCGGGGTCCCCAGTTCGCATCTCGGTTTTGGAGAGAGCTCTGCCGTTTACTCAGCATAGAGTTAAACCTCTCCTCTGCATACCATCCCGAGACGAATGGGTTGGTGGAGAGAACCAACCAGACTCTGGTGACATATTTGCGACATTTCGTCTCTGCTAGGCAGGATGACTGGGCATCTTTGCTACCTTGGGCGGAATTTGCCCGGAACAACGCCGCAGCCGATTCCACTGGTCAAACTCCTTTTCTCCTTAATTACGGCCAGCATCCGCGTGTCCCTGTGCCCATGCCCGTGTCATCCACCGATTCTAGGGTGGCAGACTGGGCGGTGGAGGCACGTGACATCTGGGACCGCACACAGGATGCCATCCGGGCCTCCAAGGAGAGAATGAGGGTTTCGGCTGATACACACCGGCGCCCCGCTCCGGTCTTTGCTCCTGGTGACTTAGTGTGGCTCTCCGCCCGTAACATCAGGCTGCGAGTTGAGTCCACTAAATTTGCTCCTCGCTACATTGGCCCGTTTAAGGTTCTGGAACAGGTCAACCCTGTGGTCTACCATTTGGCTATTCCTCCACGCCTTGGTATCACCGATACTTTCCACGTTTCCCTCTTAAAGCCCGTTCATTTGTCCCGGTTTTCCGAGTCATCTGCTGGGACATCGGGTTCATCCACGGATGAGTTTGAGGTGAATGCTATTGTGGGGTGCAAGGTGGTATGTGGCAAGAAATTTTATCTGGTGGACTGGAAGGGTCACGGCCCAGAGGATAGAACCTGGGAGCCTGTGGAGCACATTCGGGCTCCGCTGCTTATCGCAGCTTTTGAGCGTAGTGAGGCTCAAGGAGGGGGGGCCCTAGGAGGGGGGGTAATGTTAGGAGTCGAGTTTCCTCTGCTGCACAGGGGGAATCTCGATCCGTGTCTGCTGCGGTCTCCCATTCAGTATCGGCCGCAGTGGGCTCTGCTCAGCGGAGACGTCGCTCGCAGCATCTCGCTGGGGCTGATTCGGTGCATAGGGTCACTACTGCCTTTTCTGGCTTTCCTATGGTACCCTGCACTGATCTGCGGCGAGCGAGCCTCTCTGGGACTAAGTCCTTGTTTACTCACACTGAGCATGCCCAGGGCAGGGTCTCCCATTGGAGGTCGAGGGCCACATGTTCGGTCACATGCTCAGGTGCTGCAGTACATTCCATTGGTCCTTCTGGAAGGTCCTGAAAGGGCAAAACATGCTCAGGTACTGCAGCACTTTCCATTGGTCCTTCTGGAAGGTCCTGAAAGGGCAAAAACTTCAGTAGCAGCTTCCTGTGCTGCAACTATATAAACTGCGCATGACCGCACGGCCATGCGCTAGTATTGTCTTATGTTATGTGCTTTGCGCCAGTGTGGTCACATGTATGTGTATTCAGGGACCCGGCTGAAATAAGCCCCTAGAATGCTGGCTCCTCCGGCGAGTTTTGTGGGTTTGTGTGACCACTGACTGCTCTCTGTTTGGGCAGTTAGACTCCACAGAGGCACAGGCTAACAGGGCACAGTGCTTTCCTTTCACGGCTACTCAGTGAATTAACTGAGTTAGTCTATACCGCCATATAGCTCCGCCGTTTGCTAGCAGCAGGTACTCCTGCACGGTGGACCCCGGGCTGTGAACGCACCAATATCAATAAACATCTCTATTTACTCGGTGCGTTACGCTAGCCCTAACAACATGTGTGTTTAGTTTTACAATTTTATCTATCATGTCCATTCCTCCCATCACAACATCCCTTCAGCAGTGCTAACAGTTTACCAGAGTATATTGTGATTTTTTGTAATCACGGATTAACCTGGTTAGTTAGGTTCACATTGCGTTAACACCAGCCCCTGTTCAACACATGCGTTAACGGGCTGCTTATAACGCAAGTGTCGATGTGTCATATCGCTAGCACTGATAGAGCTAGCAGGTGCTCTATCTGCGCTAGCAGTGACGGACCCGGAAACGCTGCAACCCGCGTCCCAGTGTCCGTCACTCAATGACAGCACATTGCTAGCACATGCCCATTTTGGGTGTGTGCCAAAAATAGAGCTAAATGGCAGCATTAGCGCGGTGTAACGCAGTCTAACATACTGCTAAAACGCAATCTGAACCTAACCTTACTTAACGATAGAAGTTTTTGCACCCTGTAGTATTTTAAAAAGTATCAGTCATCAGTGATGCAATTAGCATGCTTGAAGCCTATCAATCATTCTGTATACATTGAAAGGGTGGTTGATCTGTTTATACAGGCTATTAATTGATCAATGGTCACTAAAAATGTAGCCAATCAGTGGTTGTTTAATGCCACAAGTCGGCTTGTGTAAACCCAGCCTTAGCACTTGTTTAAAAGGTTGATACAGTTGTTCAAGAGGTTGGGTAGATAATAGTTCTCTGGATGCATCTATTTGTGCCTAGAAATGTATTTAAGTCATAAATAAATAGAAGAAAACAATAGTGTGAGGTCCCTGAAATTTCAATAATTTGGGGAAGCCGACAGCTGGGGGTTGATGTTTATAGCCAGGGAAGGGGGTAATAAACATGGAACTTCCCAGGCTATTAATATCATCTTACAGCTGTATACTTAGCCTTTACTGGTTATGAAAATGGGGGAGCCCATTCAAAAATGTGGGGCCCCCTTAAAATTAATAACCAGCAAAGGCTAGGTAGACAGCTGCGGGTTGATATTAATCGGCTAGGAATGGGCCATGGATATTGGACCGCACCCAGACTAAAAATATCCATTTAGTTTTAAAAAATAAAAATAGAAAAACAAATTTGTACTCACATCATGTCCGACGAGAAGATAATCCATTTGTCCCTTGACAAGCACTACTACATCTTGATGGTATTCTGAACATTGGCATGATGCGAGCATTCAGCTTGCCATTCAGCAGAGACACTGAGCTGCGTGTGATAGCACATTAGTGTGTTTCAAGGTGACTTGAATAAGGTGAGCGGAGTTCATAGCCGATGAACTCCATTCAGCTCACTGATGTCACCGTTACCATGAAAAATTTCTTACGCCCTAGCGGTGATGTCAGTGTGGTGAACACACAAAAACACACTTATAGTTTTACCTTACTATGAAAGGCCACTAGCATAAGTGTCTGAGATGTGAAATTAGATTGAAATTCTCAAGGTCCATTTAATTTGCAACATTATCATGAATGATTGTTCTTAGGAAGATCAATATTCTTGGCAGCACATTGTCCTGTGTTGTGTAAACAGGACTTGCTCTGCTGAAATCAATGGTTGCCTTTGCACTGACCGATCTATTACAGACCACTCAATGTGCATCTGAAGAGGAGTTGGACATAGGGTATTAAACAACCGATGATTGGTAAATACTTACAGATCAGTGGTCGTTTAACACCGTGAACTGGAGTGGTTTAAATGCACCCCCAGATAATTTACATTTCTGAACAGAGATTGACATTATATACACAAGTCTCAGCTGTGAAGCTGACCTCTTGTATGGAGTATTCTGAGGTTTTGTCCATATGCAGCCAGAGTGGGACATTGGAGTAAGATTGTGGGAGATAACACCACGTCCCATGCTGTGAAGGCCTCTAGGTGACACTATGTATAAGCCTAGAGTTTAGACATCTAAACACCTATGTTTATCCATACTCTATATCTGTATATGAACAGTAGGCACACCAGAGGAATATTTGGAATAACTGGCATTTTGGTAAAGGCTTATGTAAGAAGCATAAAACATAGTAATAGCTTTTCTACCTTCCTTTTTTTGGAAAGTATCTATTTCAGTAACACTAATTAGCCAACCGCATGTTTCCTGTTTACCAGTTTATCAGAGCGCCTCCATCTGTGTATTTTTCCAACTTTCCACTCACGGCTTCTTTAATTTAAGCCTTGTATAGCTTGCCACTTGCCAAGGTGTTTCTTTTTCTTAATTATATTGTCACCATTAGTGATGCATTCAGTTTTAACTGCGACAATTATAATGAAGCCAAAATGGAAACATTAACAGCATAAATGGATAGAAGGAATACAACTCAATACCTCCTATAAATACCCTGTGCAGTAGGTATATTATCATCACAATGCACGACACACTACAGCCAAATGTATCGCCTTTACGGCTATGTGTTAGAAAATGGCCACAATTCCATCTTTCTAAATGTAATCAGCTGCAGGTATATCACAAAAATATAAAATATTTCACAATTTTTACATTCAATACTATCTTTTATTGTCAACCTTTTTTTTGTTTAACTCTTCAGCTAGCAATGGACAATGTACCATGATCAGGGTTAGTCATGAGTGATGGAAATGTGAAGAGATAGGAGGAAGGATATAGTAGGTTTGACTTGGACGCACTTTTTAGGAACCAAACAAAACAGGTGAATGCCAGGTTGATCTTTTATTTTTGCACTTTGTTTTTTTTTCATCCCATATAGCCACACTAGGGCTTGTCTTTTGCAGGAAAAGTTGTACTTTTGAATGACATCATTTACTTTACCATATAATGTAAGAAAAAATAGAAAATAAATCACCATTGGGTAAAATGGGGAAAAAAAATCATTGAATTAGTCATGAAGTGCCTCTAACAGCCACGAGTGGATCCGTGATACACCTTTGGCTGTTAACCAGTTAAATGCCGCTGTCAATTGCTGATAGCGCCATTTCAAAAGTGCCGGCTAGAAACATTTCACCAATCTTGCCATTTGGTGACCTTGTCATGTGATCGCAGAGTGTGATGTATTGTCATGATGTCTGGGGGTTCTGCTGAAGACCCCGATACCTGTTATCGATAATCCTCCTGTGAATGTCGACCCATGGCCGTCGTTCAAAGTAGATCTTAATTTTTGCTTTACATAGCAGTGCTGAAGCCCTGTACGGCACAAGCGATGAGACGATTCCAGCTTCAAGGGGATGATTAAAAAAAGTAAAAAGTAAAAAAATATATATTTTTAAAAATATTCAAACAATAACAAAAACAAGTTGAAGTCACCCCCTTTTGCCCAATTTAAAAAAAAAATGATTAGAAGAAAGTAAAAAATACACATATTTTGTATTGTTGTGTTCAGAAATGTCCGATCTATCTATGAAAATATAAAATAAATTAATCAGATCGATAAATGGCATCATGAGAAAAAAAATTCCAGAATTAAATTTTTTTCTTTGTCACAATATTGCAATAAAAGGCAATGAAAACATCATAATTTCCCCAAAATAGTATAAATAGAAACATCAGCTCAGGGAGCAAAATATAAGCCATCACCCAGCCCCAGATCCTGAAAAATAGAGATGCTACGGGTCTCAGTAAATGGTTACAAATGCAAATACTTTTTTTCATACAAATTTCTGCATTTTTTCACCCTTTAAATAAAAACTAAGCTATACATAGCTATGTACTCATACTGGACATTCATATTGCCAAGTTAGTTTTACTATGTAGTGAACATTGTAAATAAAACCCCCAAAAAACAATTGTGGAATTGCGCATTTAGAATTTCTTTCCCGTTCTCCAGTACACTATATGGTAAAAATCAATGATGTAATTCAAAAGCACAACTTGTACCGTGAAAAACGAGTCATCACACGGCCATATTGAGAGAACAAGGTTATGACTCTTGGAAGAAAGTGGGGGGGGGGGGGGGGATGAAAACAGAAAATTGTGCTGGGGTGAAGGGGTTAAAATTGTGTTCTGTAACAGATATTATGTTGAATGCATGTAATACTGAATTTCTAAAAAATGTTTTCATCATTTGCATGTCATTAGCATGGCTATTGATGCCCTGATCTCTGTAATTCGATGGCCTTTCCTTCTTGGTGTTGTAATTTCCATCTTGAGGAGTGAATGATATAAACTAGCCATGTTAGCCAATCACAGGAAAGCTTTCATTTTGGACCAGCACTGTTGCTATGCAGCGCTGGAGTCCTGGGTTCAAATACCACCAAGGACAACATCTGCAAGGAGTTTGTATGTTATAACCGATAGGGAATTTAGAGTGTGGGCCCCATTGGGGACAGTAATAATGATATCTGTAAAACGATGCAGAATATGATTACGCTATATAAGAAAGTAAAATAAATGCAAATTGCCAGAGAAGGCTAAACAAATAAAGCTGGGCACTGACCTATGGATAACATATATCAAGAGAAAATAAACTTAGGCACTCAACTTTGCGGAATTTTATGATTTAATGTAGTCATCAAATTAAACGTTTCGTCCACAATAGACGGCCTTTTTCAGTAACAATGTGCAGGATTAGAGATATGCGTGAATGACCGCATGTAAAAGTGTCCCACATCAGCACTGTAGCAGAGTGAATCTGCAGGGAAGCGAAATGTCCAAAGACCGGGTAACCGGTGGATACTGCGTCTCTGACTGCCACGCCGGCACGCCGCCCACCCGGGCTTCCATGCATTACCGGTTACCCGGTCTTTGGACACTTCGCTTCCCTGCAGATTCACTCTGCTACAGTGCTGATGTGGGACACTTTTACATGCGGTCATTCACGCATATCTCTAATCCTGCACATTGTTACTGAAGAAGGCCGACTATTGTGGCCAAAACGTTTAATTTGATGACTACATTAAATCATAAAATTCCGCAAAGATGAGTGCCTAAGTTTATTTTCTCTTGATATATGGTGTTGGACCCTACATGGGCACCTCTTCGGGTACTGCATACGGTGTTGTTCCTATGGATAACATAGTCTGGCTCACTGGGTTTATTTAATAAAGAGTTATTATATGTTATAACATATATCTTCTAATATGACATACTATCAGGAAAGCTACCGTAACAGATCTTAAGACCAAGGAATGGCATCATAAATGCTGAAAATAAAGTTTTATCGCATAGAGTGGATCAGGTGCAGTAGCACAACCCTAAGACCCGTAGAAATGATAAGTACAGGAACAGCTGTATGTAGGAAATTGCTTTGAGCAAGGATGACACTACATTAGAAGACAAATATGAGCAGGATTGACACTGTATTATAAGGAACTCCCTTCAGCTATATGAAAAAACCCACTCTATTATGGGTCACTAACTGCATCGAAGATATTCCTCAGGGTGTCAAAGAGAAATTGACTAAGAAGAACATTTCCAGCTAATGCAGATGTGGTCTGATGTGCTATGATGACATTTACAATTACAGCTGCTGCAAGAAGATAGCAATCTCCAGAATGACCAACAGGTGATATTAAAAAGATGATAAATAAGGCGTGATAATAAAGGCAGCTGCAATTATCCTCCTGTGTTCGGTGTGCAACTGAGCTTGAAAAATCCTCCTTACTGAGTTCCACATCAACAGCATGGCTGGGCCGTCCATCGTTCACACTCATTCATTATTTGGCCACGTCTCTGTCAAAGATGGATGGGAGATGGATATCAAAGTCACAGGGGGACAATTTTTGCTCTTTAAAAAAAAAAGCAGTCATTATCAGTCCAACATCAATGTGTTATCCTCCTGCACTCCATTTTTCTACATTTTGATGTATCAATTTTTTCTCCATGTAAAGTGTGAAAAAAAATTAAATAAAATAGATTTATCCCAGAAGGTTACATGAGAAATCTCAGAAGTGTTTGAATGTTTCTATCATCCGATGACTACAGGTATTGTTCTTGCTTTCTTTCACCGATTGAAAAGACTGGGAGTCTATATAAAATGGAACTTTTAGTTCCTTACAAAAATATGAGAATCTCAGATTGCTAATTAAAATAAGAACTTGAAAATTAATTTCCTTTTGATGGTAGATTGAGGTGTTCCAAGTAATTATGAATACATCATATGATTAATTCTTTCTCATTTGATTAGACCAAACAATTCAAGTGTCTAAAAATATCTGTTCATCAATCAGAGATTTCAGGAACATAAAGGAAGCAGATTTAATACCGATAGTATGGTATGAATTTAGCTTAATTTCTTGTCTACTTTATATAAAACAACTGCAAACTATGCTTTAGCCGATTCTGTATAAGCTTGTGATATATTTAAAGGTTTATTCTCGACTATGCCTTCTTGGTTCTGGCCACAAGAGGCAGTATTATGAAAATTGAAGTAAGGGGGCCAACCTAAAAAGTAAAATGGTAAATGGGTAAGAGGGACCACTTGGTAAAGTGGCTATCTTAAAAACAGTTGACAAGTTTCTATTTTTTAATGCGATCAAATACCCTCAACAGTAGTCGGTTAGAAATCTTTTTTCCAGTTGGGGTTGCCTACTTCACTTTTTATTTATTTTTTTTCGGGAAAGCTTATAAAAAATCATGGACAATGTTTTTATGGACACATTGGAAAACCATAATAATTATCATTATTTAATATTTTTTCAATGGCTTTCGGCTCGATTTCGAGCTATGAGGAATTGACGGATGAACGATCTGTAGGAAGTTTGATCTTGTGCAATCCTAGATAGGTCCACCAGGGTCCTCTCTTCCGTTATCTTGATAGTATCAATCCATCGGGTTGCTGGTCTTCCTCTTCGCCTTGTTCCTTCAGTTCTTCTTTTCATGGTGTCTTCCTCCAGTGATTGCTGTCTTCATATGATGTGTCCAAAGTAGGCAAGTTGTAGCTTCATGATCCTTGCTATGAGTGACATGTCTTGCTTGATTTGTTCCAAAATTAATTCATTTGTAATTTGTAATTCATATGATGTCAGGGGAGAGGAAGAACTGGCCTTGAAATTTCCCTGACTGATCCTATTCCGCAGGGAGATGAGCTGTTGCCAGATGATTATCATTGTTTGGCATATAGGTAGGTAAGTATGGTTTCTCCTTGCGGAGAGTGACATGTTAAGCATGTCGAGGTGAGGAGACTTAAAGCAGCAATGCTCCTTTTGGAAATATGCAAATTGTCTCTTCAGAGAGGAAGAGGACTAGAACTCTAGTGCCACCTATTGGAAGTAGCAATCCTAACAGTCAATGTCGACCCTTTAACAAGCCTTGTCACATGACTTAGGGCAAGAGCCAAACCAGAATCTCAATTAACTCATCAGTCATACTGCCCTCAGCATTGTCACCAGTAACATATTGTCAGTGCAGCAGCAAGTAATAGCGTTTGACTTTGACAATCTATATTTTCCAGTGTATATTAGATTTGTGCCATGATTAGTGTTGAGCGATACCGTCCGATACTTGAAAGTATCGGTATCGGATAGTATCGGCCGATACCCGAAAAATATCGGATATCGCCGATACCGATATCCGATACCAATACAAGTCAATGGGACATCAAGTATCGGAATGTATCCTCATGGATCCCAGGGTCTGAAGGAGAGGAAACTCTCCTTCAGGCCCTGGGATCCATATTAAAGTGTAAAATAAAGAATTAAAATAAAAAATATTGTTATATTCACCTCTCCGGCGGCCCCTGGACATCAGCGGGAGGATCCGGCGTCCGGCACGGCTTCTTTCTTCAAAATGCGCGCCTTCAGGACCTGTGGAATGACGTCCCGGCTTCTGATTGGTCGCGTGCCGCCCATGTGACCGCCACGCGACCAATCAGAAGCCGCGACGTCATTCCTCAGGTCCTAGAAGGCGCTCATTCTAGGACTTTAGCTGAGGAATGACGTCGCGGCTTCTGATTGGTCGCGTGGCGGTCACATGGGCGGCACGCGACCAATCAGAAGCCGGGACGTCATTCCACAGGTCCTGAAGGCGCGCATTTTGAAGAAAGAAGCCGTGCCGGACGCCGGATCCTCCCGCTGATGTCCAGGGGCCGCCGGAGAGGTGAATATAACAATATTTTTTATTTTAATTCTTTATTTTACACTTCCGATACCGATACCCGATATCACAAAAATATCGGATCTCGGTATCGGAATTCCGATACCGCAAGTATCGGCCGATACCCGATACTTGCGGTATCGGAATGCTCAACACTAGCCATGATATATCATAAACACACAATCTCAGATAACATCTTTCTTACCTTTCTTACATCTGGTGTCATTTTAATAGCATATTTAGAAATCAGTACTTTGATGGATCAGGGATATATAAATAAACCTATACCATATCTGCTCAGAAAGGTGCCCCATAATTGGCTTATTACTTTACCTCTTCTTTGTTGCTATTAGAATTTCACCACCATGAAGCTTGATTGCTTTTCCCACCTCCTGGATATTAAAAGCTACTTATTTTTTTTTTTTTATAGATGCAATGGACTGTGACATAGCATTGACAGACTAGCGTATTAAAGACTGTCTGAATAAGCTGTTGATACAGTAATACTGATGCACAGAAATATCCCACTGAGAGGAGAAATACAAGCTTAGATGAAATGAATGTAGTATAAGTAAGAATTTAACATGTTTTGGTTGATAGACTCTCATTCGCCCAGAAGAAAAAAATGTATCTAGATCCATCATATATTTTCTTTCCCATTAAAACATCAGACTGTGTATTTATCACCTATCTGCAACACGTATGGACTGAAATAACCAATATTATTCTTGATCAATATTAGCCATTTTAGGTGGCCAAATTGAAAAAAAAAAAGAAGAATTGGCTCCCTTCTGGCTTCACTGCATTTAGTAATGCCTGCTTACACACTCATATATCATATCACACATTTTTACAAAGCTATTTTTCACACTACATTAGACTTCATTTTTTATTTTTATCTTAACCCATGTATGCAGATGAATTGACCCATACTAAATTACAAAATCATTTTTTTAGAAGTCCAGCTATTAAAAAAAGCTAAGTATTCCATTATCTGATACAGATATTTTGTAGCAAAATAAAAAATTTTCATTAAAAAACAAAGACTAGCACTCTATGCTTATACAATTACTCATGAACATTATAAATATATTGTATCTATGTTTACAGATAACAATAAGTCAATGTTTAATTACTTCTGGATCACCTGTAGACAATAAACCTGCAGGCAGTCCTTGTTCTACTCTGCAGTGATGTTCTAAAACATCAAGCACCTCCTCTGATTGGCATCCATTCTGTCGCTACACCTAATTTATCTCTAAATCCTCAAGGCCAGTATGTGCTTATTCAGATACTAGATGGAGGCCCGATGCTATCGCATCGGGAGGGCGGTAATGTCACGATGGGGCAGGCTTTGTAGCATTGAGAATCTCTCCTCCCCATGTTCTCACCCACCTATCCACTCTCTTTCCCCATGTGCTGACTTCTCCCGTCTGTGCTCTCTTCTTTGACCTGTCTACCCCATGTGCTATACCTCTTGTCTGCTGTCTCTATCAGACCATCTTTGTGCAGACAGATATCAGCGGTCACATTAAAACTGCGTATGCGCTCCTCCTGTACAAAGATGGCGGTGGTCAGTGAATCATTCAGCTGATCCCGGCAGCAGCGTGTTCGCGACGGTGTTCTGCTGGTGGTACCGCACAAGAGGCTGCGTACGGCGTATACAGTGTGTGTGTGGTGCGTACGGTGTATACAGTGTGTGTGTGGTGCGTACAGCATATACCATGTGTGTTTGTATGTGTGTGGTGCGTACATCGTATACAGTATGTGTGTGGTGCAATGGTGTTCCGCTGGTGGTACTGTGCAAGAGGTTGGCACAACCAGCAGTTTCCATACTGAGACATCCATCACTTGATTGTCCCAATATGGAGGTCGGTGAACTTCCACCGCTTGGAATACTGGGTCTGGACACATCTCGACGGGACAGGATGTGAAAACATTACAAGGTAAGTATATATTAAGATTATCTTCTTTGTGAGGTTACTCACAAAAGTCACCATCTGGAGACCTGCTTTTCATAGCGGTTTGCCAGACCTGGTGCTAATACACCAAGATGGCAGACAGTCACGAGCAACACATCATGTGGCTCCCAAAGCCACAGATTGGGGACACCTGATCCAAATCATAGTTGCTACCCTGCCCCCCCCAAAAAATTATCTGATATATAAAAATAATTGTTACAGAAAAAAGAACACAGTGGTCCTTTATGGTTAATATAAATATATATTCATATTTGTGAAAAACAGACATGTGTTTCTTTTATTTTCACACTAATATTGGCAAAAACATAACATAACAATAACATAAAAATTAAACCTCATCTTGCATGTCAGAACAAGATAGAAATGTATAGCTCTTTAAAATGCATGTATGAAAAAACAAAACAAATGAAAATTTGCCAGGTCAGGTAGGGGGTTAAAAGTCCCAATTCTGAACTGTTTAACAAATGTTTTTTTTAAGGTTGTTCGAAAATAAAATTATGTAAAATTAGAACTAAGTGTTATTATAATATCAGAATTCTGATATATTGTATGGGCAGACTTTTTTGTTCCTTTCTCTCTGAAAATTCATGATATACTTCTCCTCAGTTGGTCATGTGATCTCATGGCGTTCCTTGGGAATTGTATGACTGTATGATCTCTGATGATTGGCACCATCTAGACCAGCACAACTTCCAATGTGATGAAATTATGTTGACTTTCAAACTCAAGTTCTCTATATGAGTGAAATAAGGTGGAAATAAGAATAAGGCCACATTCACACTTTCATTATTTGGTCAGTGTTTTGCATCAGAATTTGTAAGCCAAAACCAGGAGTGGGTCACAAATACAGAAGTGATGACATGTCTCTATTATTCTTTTCCTCTGATTTGTTCCAGTCCTGATTTTGGCTACAAATACTGATGTAAAATGCAGACAAAATACTGAACGTGTGCACAGGAGGAATAGAGAGATGGAGTGGTGGTCTATAGTTTCCACTTTTTCATATCTACTATATAATTGTCCAAGGGGTACTTCTGTTTTTCTGTCGGCAACTTCCATCATAGAAATCCTGCATCGCTGATTGGTCTCGCCAGCTGCCTGTCCTGGCTGCCGCGACCAATTAGCCACGAGCACAGTCCGGCCAAGAATTAGTCCCTCCCTACTCCCCTGCAGTCAGTGCCCAGCGTCCGCATACTCCCCTTCAGTCATGGCTCACACAGGGTTAATGACGGCATTAACGGACCGCGTTATGCCGCGGGTAACGCACTCTGTTAACGCTGCTATTAACCCTGTGTGTCCCCAACTTTTTACTATTGATGCTGCCTATGCAGCATCAATAGTAAAAAGATCTAATGTTAAATATAATTTAAAAAAAACAAAAAAACCTGCTATTGTCACCTTCTGTAGTCCGCCCAGACGCGCTCTGCTGCCGCCAGCTTCTGTTCCCAGAGATGCATTGCAAAATTACCCAGAAGACTTAGCAGTCTCGCGAGACCGCTTAGTCATCTGGGTAATTTCGCATTGCATCCTGGGAACAGAAGATAGTGGCAGCCGCGCGCGCATTGGCACAGTTTCTCTGGATCCCGGTGGGTGAGTATATAACTATTTTTTATTTTAATTATTTTTTTAACAGGGATATGGTGCCCACACTGCTATATACTACGTGGGCTGTGTTATATACCGCGTGGCTGCTATATACTACCTGGCCAGTGTTAGATACTATGTGGGCTGTGTTATATACTGCGTGGGCTGTGCTATATATTACGTGGCCAGTGTTATATACTGCGTGGCCACTGTTATATACTGCGTGGCCTGTATTAACGCATCGGGTATTCTACAATATGTATGTATGTATATAGCAGCCACATAGTATATAGCACAGGCCACATAGTATTTGTCTGCTATATACTACATGGCTCCTATATAGTACTTGGCCTGTGCTATATACTATGTGGCTGCTATATACATACATACATATTCTAGAATACCCGATGCGTTAGAATTAGGCCACCATCTAGTATATACATGTACATTCTGAACTTTTTGGCATGTCCAGCTTTTGTCAGAAAAGGTGGTCCCTGAAGAAAACTTATTTTTGAGAAAGGCTGGTTCCAACTTACAGATTGAATTTTCAACGTCAGAAATATACAGTCCAATCATGACCCACTTTCTATTGCTAACCATATGGCTGGAATCCAATAAAAAAATCTTTATATAGGAGCTCATAGCAAAATGAGACATTTCTGATTCTATGTATAAAGTTGTGTCCGTTAAATATGTAAGCCAGTCGGTTTCTTTAAATTTGCTTGATGTGCATTCCCATATTATTCTTGATGGCATTCAGCCAATGCACCCTTGGTTTTGCCGGTTTCCCTTTACTTATGCCACTAATCTTTCCAAAGAAAAACTCAAAATATTGTGCATTGATCGTTAATTACAATTGGAATCTCATAGCTTCTGTAGATACTTGAGAATTCAAGAGACTTCTTTCACATTGTCAATGGCTTGGTATAAAACTTTTCAATTTTTCAATTGCAACCAAGTGTGGTATAAAAATTGCCCACCTTCCATACAATTGTTTCAAGTAGATATAGTTTACAGCATGGAAAAAATGGATGTCCAGGAGCTTGTGATCAGAATGAAATGCCTTAAAATCTAGAAGCCTTGTCATGAATTTGTCCTCTTAAACAGCCTCAATAGCGTTAGAATGTGAGTACAGCAAGAGCATTCAGTAGTGTTAGGATTAGTTGAGGAGGATTGTCTTGTGTGACACGGGGTAAATCACTTGGTATACAGCAGAGCACAACTTCAATCCTATTACATTGCTGTCATTGATTGATTAAAACTGTCTCATGTTTATAGCCCAAATAATATGCACAAATTTTAGAAGATAATTACTAGTTGCTGGATAATTAACTTCAGTACAATCGAACGGGCTACATTTAATAAATATACAAGGATGTGGTGAATATTGAAGTCTGTCATGCTGGTTTAATATGCCCAGACTAATTTATATGATAAATATAATAAAATAATATATGCCAAGGTGACAAAAAATATTTTCTAGCCATTAGACTTCAGATTATTCATAAATGAAAGTGGACATATCACTGATCCAACTGGTGTGCCACCATGGTTCTACTGAATATTACAGCCCCATAAAAAGGCAAAAGGGGAAAACGTCCACAAGAATGTACATCCTACTGTGTTTTATCTATATCTTTTAGATTGTCACTTTATTTTTATGTATAGAGTGAAACATATTTAGTGATATGTCTCTGAGACATTTATATTATAAATTCCACAATTGAGGTCTTAGAATTAATACAGTGGATACCAATGATCACTACAGTATATTGCATGTATCCTTTTAATCTGCATACATTTCTCATCTTGCTAAATTCATTATTTTTACTTCCCATACAAATTACAATCATGTGACCTAATTAGGAACAACTAGTTTACTGAACTAGTTGCCATAACATTAAAATCCAACTGCATCATTTGGCACAAAAGGGCAGGTAATAGAATATGCAAACTGCTATGTGCAGTATAAATACTTATTGAAATTGATGTAGCAGAGCTGAATTCAACACTTTTCATACTTGGTCATGATATTATATTATTATTTAAATTCTTAAAGGGGCTATCCTTACTATATTGATGACCTAGTCATAGAATGATAGGTCATCAATGTAAGATTTGTGGGGGTCTGACACTTGGAACACCCAACAATTAGTTGTTGTGGTGGTGGCCAAATGTAAACAGTGAATGGAGCCGAAAAAAGTACAGGACACATTGTGCTCATATTCACTTCATTAGGACCTGAGCGGCAGCACCTGAGTCAGAGTGAATGAAGCTGTGATGTTCAGCACTGTGATATATTCCAGATATAGTAACATATAGTATCTATATATAGATATAGTAACAGCTGATCAGTGGGGGTGTCCGACTTCAGATCCGAGCCAATCTGAATTTGCTGACCTATCCAAAGGATAGGTTATAAAAATAGTAAGGCTAGAAAAAGCCTCTTAGTAATATTTATTGCTAAAAGTGGTTGTCTAGGACTTTAACATTAATGGCCTATCATTAGGATAGGTCATCAATGTCTGATCGGTGCTGTTGTGACACTCGACACCCCCACCGATCAAATGTTCCTGGTGTTGGCGGTTCTCAGTTACAAAGCTGCACAGCACAGCTTTGTCAACTGTATAGTGGCCGTGGCTGGGTACTACACATCCACTCCATATTCTAAGAGGATGTGCTGTACATGGCCGCCGCCACTATTCCATTGATGGAGCTGTGGTGTGCAGCTCCGTAACTGAGCAGTTCTGGCCACCACTGGGAACAGCTGATCGGTGGGTTGACAGGTGTAACATCCTCACCGATCAGACATTGATGCCCTATCATAAAGATAGGTCTTTAATATTCAAGTCCTGGACAAATCTTTTAAAACAAACATAAATGACAGATATATTATTATTATTATTATTATTAGTCTAATTTAGGTAAATGTTTGCAATGAGAAATCCTCTATATATTTTCAAAGCTCCTGATCCTTCTTTTTCCACAAAAGTATTGAAAAATTGTAATGCTGTTGCTATCACTTTAGAAATATGAGCTATATGGCTGATATGTTTACCTTTATACTTTCCTAGGAACTTTTTACACTGGAATGCAAGTTTAAAGAGTCTGTTTTTGAGAACTATTATGTCATCTACTCATCTATGATATACAGACAACAAGAATCAGGTAGGGCCTGGTTCTTAGGGCTTAACAAAGAAGGCCAAGTTATGAAAGGTAATAGAGTCAAGAAAACAAAGCCAGCAGCTCATTTTCTACCCAAGCCATTGGAAGGTAAGTGCATTATGTATACATTAATGTGCTACATAATGTGACATGTATGGTTACATGTAATTGATTTAGAGTGGGTGGATCATTTTCTTTCATCTTTGTTTCTTAAAGATCAAGGACTCATCTTAATCTCCATTAGCAATAATTACACGAGCAGCCATTTATTCACCCACATGACAACCTTCCCTATTTATAAAAAAGCAACAAAAAAGTAATGACAAAGTAGACGCAATGTGCGTGTTTCTGATGACATACAGACCTTATGTATTTCATTAATCTATTATCTCTTGCTTCATGCCATGCTTTTTCCTAATACAATATACATATAAAAATAAGTACCTAAACTTGCACTTTCATAGAGTGGATGTGTGCCAAAATCTTTGGGCAGCGTTACTTCTAAAAACTCTCTAGGACTGTACTGAAAAGAATGGTGGGCACTCTTTAACAAAAAAAAAAATAGAAAAAAAGTATATATAGAAGAAATGTTCTCATTAGGGAATAGGACATTGCTAAGTTTTGTCACATATAGGGGGTCCTGAGTGGGAAACACCCTCTATAATGTCTATTTGCCCTAGTAGATAAGGTAGGTAAAAGGATGATACAGAGATATAGGAATTAGCTGTGTAGGGAGAATGGTAGAGAATTTTATAATAAAGATACAGTAATTATAAAAGTGGTTATGGTGCAAAGGTAGATATTTACAAAGGACATTTTAGCTATTGGACAACCCCTTTTAATGTCTTGATTTATTGTCAGACAAAGTTTAGTTGTGTACCGTACAGTTGCCAAATTTTAAGACTGGTATGAAAAAGTAAAAAATGCGTAATGTTTTCAAATTATAAATTTGCATTATGTATGCAATCCAAGACAGACTCAATGATGTTGATATCAGGGCGCTGTGGGGCCATATAGTCATTTCCACTATTTCTCATTCTTTTTCGCTGTTTAGGGTCATTAAATTTGGAGGAAATTAGTACCTTTTTTGTAAACACTTTTATCTCACCCCCCCCCCCCAAAAAAAAAAAAACAAACAAACAAACCGAGAATGCTGCATTAGAGAAATCCAGGCACATATGTCTCCATCATCCAATAGCATGAGGGAGGCATCTAACTGGCTCCAAATTTAATGACTCCAAATACACAGTTATAAAGAACAAGAAATCCTAGAACTGACAATGTTGCTCTATGAAGCCCTGATTTCAACATGAATTACATGAAAAGGCAGAAGAAGGGCTACTAGAGGTGGTGCATCTCAATTGGTTCATGCGCTGCCTCCAGTGTTCATTTTCTCAAAGCCTACCACAGAAAAATCAATGGGTAGGGGACTCTGCTCACCGGCGACATTTTATTAAAGCCTAAAAGATGCAACCTCGCACTGCCGCGACACCTCCTCCACCAAACCCAGGGCCCGCAACATTGCCCCACTCCTGTCACTGCTGACCTCCTGCAGCAGCGATCCTGCCTCCTGTGACCCCTCTCCACAGCAGCCAGTGGTCATGGTAGTGGTCAAATACTATAAAGGCTTTCTCCCGAAAAAAAAAACGGAGTTATGAAATGCCCTGGCATTACGGATGTGTGTCCGTGTCACCACTCTATTTATTACAGCGTAAATAATAGAGACGCGTGCACTATTAGTAATGGTGCAAAGGTAGGTTCCCACACCTTGTGGTACATAGAGAAATAAACCTTGCACTCAACTTGATGATCAGGTGAGATATTTTATTATAGTACTAAAACGTTTCGGTCCAAAACACACAGGACCTCAGACGAGCGGGGGATACCGCGTCTGACCCAGGCACATACCACGTCTACCGTTCAGCCTAACTGGTTCCGTACACAAGATTTATACAGGCGCTACCTTTAGTGTGCCCAGAGACCCTTTAGTCTCTTTTCATTATCCACTTACTTACCCAAAAGTACGTAACTGATGAAGGTCCTGTGTGTTTTGGACCGAAACGTTTTAGTACTACAATAAAATATCTCACCTGATCATCAAGTTGAGTGCAAGGTTTATTTCTCTATGTACCACTCTATTTATTGTCTGTGGTACAGCTGTTTTTCACTTGGAAGAGGCTGATAGAAAGTTTAGTCACGTGCCTCATCAGCAGCCATTTGGACAATAGTAGACCTGTGAGGAAACGGCTGCATTTTACAAAGCAGGAGAACATGTAATGCTTTTATATTGGTAAATGCCACACAATCATGTTTCCAACATGTTTGTTAAAATAAAGATAAACTTGCCAAACCCATTAAATTCTGTCATTTTACAAATGTACGGTATTTTTGATTCAATAATGATTAGAATACATTGAGTGAATTGATAGATTATGTAGGGAGTATGTACAGTATAAGCTACATACTGTATATATACTTCTATAACCTGGTCTTCATTGGAGATTCCATCTTTAATTAAACATGCACTATTTTTTTTTGATAAAGTGACAGACACCATGAAGTTAATAAGGTCCTTCAGGCGACAATTGTATCCATCATTAGACTGATTTGTCCCCTGAATGAATTTAGTTTTTCTATTCCTATACCAGAAAATGAAAAATACATTCTAAATTGCATGTAGACTCAGCCTACATATAGGTGAACTGGATAGAATTTTGTAACACAGAAAAGTCACATAAAGTCTGGGCTGACACTTTAGCTGTTTAGTGACAATGGTCATTTGTCTAAATCACATGTAAAAGCCAGAGAGCAGAGTGTGCAACCTGGTCGGATTTTGAGCTTATCTGTCTAATCTGATAATTAAGACTGAAGTATTTCTTACTAAAGAATGATGTGCCAATGGGCACAACCAAATAATACTAGAAATTAATAATGTAGTATATACACAAATAGTTTAATTCAAGAATATCATCATTCAACTCCATATCACCAAAGATAAGCAGTTCTGGAATAATGGTCCATGACTAAGTGCATAATGTAGAAAGCTTTCCTCCCAAAAAGATGAGAACTTACGTTCTAGTAACACCTATAGGTCATCACTAGCTTTAAGAGGTGTTCAGTACTTTTTGTACTTGGCCAGTTTAGTGCACCTTCTCAACCACTTGTTATTCATCTATGAACCCCTTTCTTGATCCTTCTCTTCTATACCTCTTCTTTGATTGACAGCACAGGAGTTAAAGGAGGGTTTAAATAGATGGAAAACAAGTAGGTACATTGAAAAATTTGTCATGGTTAAGGGCTTATAAAGTGCTTGTGCTTGGTTTGAACGGACACTTTGCACTGATAGACTCCTTCCAAAATAGCAATAAAAATTAGACAATAACTGTGCAATGGCAAACTGAACAATGATTTATCAGCTATAAGAAATCACCCCATACATATAAACAATACATTCCTCAAAATTTTAATTGCAACACCAGGAAAAAAAAAGCATTGGAATTTTAGAAATCACAGAATTGATTGCTCAGCTTTAGGCCACATTCACACATTCAGTATTTGGTCCACTCCTGACTGTTCCACTCCTGATTTTGGCTTGCAAATACTGTTATAAAATTCTGACCAAATACTGAACGTGTCACCGTGGCCTAAGAGCCGGCTGTCAGTCAGTGCCGGGACATGGTTACATTGACAAGTGACTGAAGCCTCTATGACTGAAAACTCGAGGTTGGCGGAGGAATAAAGTTAATTTCCTCCCAGCAGCAGGGCCCTCGGTGCAGGCAGGAGGCAGCTTGAGAACGCTATTAACCTTCGTCCGGCTGAGTAGGTACAATTGTAACTATTCTGTTTTAAAATTGCAATAACTTTTTTTTTCGAAAAGCCGTAGAGGGCTGAAATTTCGTGACATTTCTGCAGTTTTGATCCAGAATATATGGGCCAAATTTCAAAAAAATATATATGAAGGTACAATTGTACCTCTGCAGCCTGTTAACGTTGTAAAATTATGCAGCCTGACGAAGGTTAAACTGCAGAATAACTCTTAGGGTATGTGCACATGATGAGGAAAAAGCTGCGGATCCGCAGCCAAATCCGCACCGTGTGCACATAGCCTAATTCTAAGGGTATGTGCACACGCTGCGGAAAACGCTGCCGATCCACACAGAGTTTCCGCAGCTGCGGGTCCGCAACAGTTTCCCATGAGTTTATATTATAATGTAAACCTATGGGAAACAAAAAACCTTGTGCACATGCTGCGGAAAAAAACTTGCGGAAACGCAGCGGTTTACATTCCGCAGCATGTCACTTCTTTCTGCAGATTCCGCAGCGATTTTACAACTGCTCCTATAGAAAACTGCAGTTGTAAAACCGCAGTGAAATCCGCAGAAAAACCGTGGTAAATCCGCGATAAATCTGCAGCAAAAACGCAGCGTTTTTGCCCTGCAGATTTATCAAATCCGCTGCGGAAAAATCCGCAGTGGCCCATTATACATGTGCACATAGCCTAAATCTGAAGGTTAACAGTATTTTTCTAGGTAACCAATTCCCTTTAAAATACATCCTTTTGTCCCACAACCAATGAGGAAAAATATTCTAAAAAGTGTTGTAGCTTGGACGACTGACCATACCCATTATGACTGCGTAATTCAATACTGGTGATATGGTTACAGGGTTGTCTACAAATCTGGACATTATTTCCTATGTGTTTCTAATTATCACTACATGACTTGGGCATCACTCTGTTATGAAACGTAATTTAATTTTGTGAATTCAGAGGGGATAACGCTCCTTGCTATCTGTTACTAATATCTATATTCCGGAGCCTAATCTGAAAATGGTGTTTTGATTATTAGATTTTGGTATCTGATAATAAGATATCTTACTGCCTGAAGGAAACCCTGTTTAGCTTTCACTATAATGCAAATCAGATCTTAAAAATTGCATTCCATTTATTATGAAAGACAAAAGAGTAGTTATTTTGCAAAGAAATGTACACATATTAAATATCTATCAACAAAAAAGAATAAAGCAGCATCAGCCCACTCTGTATGTCGGTGCCAAGCCTCCTAGACAGATGCCAAGCCTTCTAATTGCTAGAAAAAATGGAGGCTTCACTTCAATATAAAATGCAAAGGACTTTATTAACCCATGTGGCAATATTTTGGATCAAAACCTTCTTCGTGCAGTACTACACTATATTAACATTGTATATATTGGACTATATTAACATTGTACTCCTTTAGAAGGGTTCAGGCAAGGGGAAAGCACAGACAAAGGGGTTGCCTGTGGAAGGGCAGTTAATGGGCCCTCTCCAGTCCAATAGTTCACTGTAAAGCACCTGTTTATGTGTCTGTGACATAACTACATGCTGACGTAGAGGTGAAAATACCACCCAGGCCTAGAGTGCACCAATGATATGTCTGCCCCTACTTCATAGTAGGAATCAAAATGTCACCACATGAGTAATAAAGTCCTATAACTTTACACTTTATTTTTGGAATGCTGCCTTCAGTTTTTCTTGTATGTCTCTATCTAGGCATCCATTTGCGAGTCTATTTTAACCTTGGTTTCCTTTTTTTGCAGTTGCCATGTATAGAGAACCGTCTTTGCATGATGTTGGAGAGACAGTGCCAAAAGCCCGTGTGACACCAAGTAAAAGCACAAGTGCATCTGCAATAATGAATGGGGGCAAACCAGTCACTAAGAGTAAGACATCATAGCCAGACCCCCCAAGGTTGTTGTGACTTACTGAGCCCTTGGCACACTTGAGCATTTATCCACACCAGACTGTCCACTCTCCAGTGTTTGTAGGCAAAAAGTGAACTACGCACTGGCTCTTTTACTGTTTCAGAACCAACGTGTTGCAGATGGATAAAACTCAGTGTGTATCTCCTCCCTCCACAAGAAGACACCTGGGGAACCAGCGAAACTCAGACCATGGAATGCCCTACCAGATATGGAATGCCTTTTTAATATCTTATCTGTGACTGTGACACTTCATGTGAATGACATACTTCACAAGTACACTTGATACCTTGCCTGCTGCCAATTACCCTTACCCTCTTTTGAGTCCAATTACAGCGAAATCCATATGTTTTAAGTTCTATTTTGTAGCACACAAATATTAAGTAATTTCTAGTTAGACGCTGTAAAACTGCGCTATAATGGATTTCTCTAACCTTTTTTACGAGGCTGCTTGCAACAATGTCTGTGACCTTTTGCAGGGATTGCGTTCCTCTAGAACTTGAATGTTTCAGGTGGCTTAGTTCTGAAAGCAATCAGGGAATCAGGAAGCCTTCAAAAAGCTCTTCTAAACCACGTCTATAATGAGTAGGACATATTAACTGGTCAAGTGTGGCAACAGGTTTTGTGCTCCGCAGGTTGGCGTTATATACTAGAGGGAAATATGTCAAACACACTCAGTGGGAAGTAGGCTGCGACTAGTGTTTGACACTCCCTATACTTTCCTTTTTGTGTGTTTTATACATATCACAGGCTTGCTGGTAATGGTAACATTTGCCTTAGCCAGTAAGCAAGACCCACTTGTTTTTTAAGATGGTGGGTCCATAGAACTCTGTAGGCCTTGTAGGCCTGAATTAAGGCTCATTTTTCATCTATAGTTCCTCATGATAAAACAGATATATATATATCAATTCAATTAACAAATGTTCTGCTACCTACAGTAATTCTCTTTTGAAAAATGTAGCCCTTCCTGTTTTTAATAAGCTCAGATTAAATTGCACCTGTAGCCCACTCACAATGGAGGCAGATATTTCATGGGCTAAGCCGATACTTGAGGACTGAGCCTATTAATTCACTAGGTGCCTCAACTGCGAGTTGCTAGTGACTTTATAGGCTAAATACTGGTTCAGCTCACCAAATGACTGTCTCATGTTTAAGGTCATTCCCATCACTGGCAGTTCCTGCAGTTTTCTTTCGCTTAGCATGGGCACGTTGTTTGTTGTGTCCTTTTTTTGCAACAGCAATGCAAGTTCTGTACTAACTTATAATAATTTCATATTCCTGTTTGATAAGACTGGGCCAGTAAATTAAATATTTTAGGTAAGCATGCAAGGTCCAGTCATGTTAATTTCCATACCAAATCTGACATATTCCTAATACCTTCAGGAACCAGAATTTACACGATAAAGGTGCCTTGCTTAGGTTGTGGCATATTTTACACTAAACCACTTTATGTGGAACTAGAATTTTCAAACGAACCAGAAGTCATAAGGTGCCTAATGTATGTCTGTCATGTGAAGTGTTTTTCACAATGGCATTTGGTTCCTCACATATGACAGTTGCTACACCTAGTAGACTGTCCGTCTGATCTGAGATATCAGCAAGGTCATTCTGTAGCATAGGTAGGACATGCTTGTGTGAGAATTGTGTACAGGACCAAAATGGCCTTCACACCTGGATGTCTTCGGTGGAGCAAATTTACTTATCTGTTTTTCTTTCCTAATTGGCATAAACGGGTATACTTTGCTTTATCTCTCAAACCCCTTTGCACTGTGTCTGCAAGAAACGCTGTATTATAAATTCTTGACGTTTTTTCTTTCTTTGCTCATGATGTCCTCTACCTGTTTATGGAACCAACATATTTGGCTTACGAAAGATTTATCGTGTCCTTTGTCAAATTCTTAAGTATTCACAATGATTTAAAAGAGAGCTGCTCCGACTGTTCAGAAGAAATTTGCTGCGCTGCTAGTCACAATACACCAAGCCTAATTACCACTTTTACATCATTTCATGTTGTAAGAAGTGCTTGTCCCCGTCATGATAGTAAAGCACATTAGCAGAAATCCTCTCCTATGTTCTTACTTAGCAACATGAGTAAAATTGCACAACATAATTCAATATAACCTGTGTGGGGCTGGTGTCCCGACGTCAGACACAAATTCCTAGTTCATTGTCATTCAAAAAAAACTATACATGATGGGCCGCGCGCCCAGAAAACCAGTTGACTGGTTCAAATCAAGGCGGAATTTATTTTTGTAAATGACTAATATGTTATGTGTGTACTTCTGTTCTTTTCCTTGCTCATTATGTTTATACGAGTTGTGTAAGAGATTTTTTGTTTTTCCTGAACGACTGTCCTATTTGTTGTCTGTGTGTTTATTTTTTTACCTAATTTAATGTCTCATCTGTTGCATGGAAGAGCGTGATGATGAACTGCATGTAGTAAGCTATGTGTATTAAGAAACGTCGGTATGTATTACTAAATTTACATACATACAGTATATGCAAAGCGTTTGTCTGCATTGTACAGTTTGTGTTTATTATCATTTGTTGTATACACAATTGCAACATATTTAATAAAATGATTTATACAAAGATGGAGCAAACCAATTCACCAATTTTCAGACCGTAGAATTGTCATAAAGGGCTTGCACCTGACACAATTAAAAGCTTATCACAGGCAAGTCATATATATATTATAGATACTGTTTCCCAAAGCATACCAAAGAGTGTAGTAAAACGATGTTTATCCCTCATGTTATGTGTCATTGAGAAGATGTCATTGCAGGTGAGAAGACTTTGACCACAATTGGAAATGCGAAGCAACTACAACATGTATTGTGTATCAAGTGCTAAGTAGTAGAATTCTATTGTTCATTTTGTAATTACATATGGTACATTATATCCTTCCAAACATGCATGTCAGTGCACACTCCTGAACGCACTTACTTTATGTCATGTATGATTCTAACTGTATTGTTTTTAAAACCCTGACTCATTGCACCAGAAGCCTACATTTCCCTGGCAAAGATGTTAGAATTTGATAACTGGGTATAGCTGAGGAATTGAAATGTTTAACAATGGAATGTTATCATTATACATCAATAATTATTTTCTTATTAAAGTTTTTTTTTTCTCATACATCCGTTCACATTTAGAATACTTTATTCAGTTATTGACCACATTGTTGCCTGATACCAGGAAAAAAACCACACTTTTCTTCACTTCTACAGCCTTCATTTGGTAATATAGCTCAGCATATTCGTCTAAGTATGGCTGAGCTACAATACCTGGCACAGCCCAAGAGAAGAGTTGAGCGAATTTGTTCGGATTCGGTTCCATTTATTGTTTTGCGATATTTGTCAAACACAGTCGAACGTCATTAGAGTCCACGGGAGTAGAAATTACCGAATAGGTTCGGAACCAATCATCAAACATAAATGCAACACGAATAGGGTTCAAATATGGCAAATTCAGATTCGGCGACCAAATCCGAACAAATTCACTCAACTCTACCCAAGAGTAAGAATGATGCTTTTGCTCTGAAATCAATAAAAGCAGACCTTTTCAAATGTCAACCTACCATTTTATTTCGTCTTTTTTTGCAAAGGAAACTAGCATGTCCATTTAGCGTTTGCTCTGCTCATTTCTTTCTCCTTCATTTAAAAGCATTTTCTGCTGCTGCCTATGCTCTGAGGAGGGCGCTAGTATTCATATCTTTCTTCTGGGGATGGGAAACATGTTTCCATCATACATTATTAACAGGTGTTCACCAGGTGGCTGCCAGGAGGGTTTTGTCATGCCCCCAAAATAAAGGGGTTGACTAGTCAGAAGACCTATTTACAATTCTCTATTAGGAAGTGAAAAATAAAGGGTCCCCCATCCAGCACCTTCATATAGGGAGGAAAAAAAACATAAAAGCACCTAATGCCGTGGAAGACATGGCATATCTGTGCATTACATGTGTAGCCAATGGCATAGCTATAGCAGGTGCACTCTGGCCCTGGTGAATGGGTTACAAAACCCCTCTACCGTATTGGAAGAAACTAATATTATAAATACGCATTAATGGGGCCCTCTTATATATTTTGCAGATCATGCCTCTAGCTATAGACCATTGATGTCAATGTGAACTGTGTAATACTTACTTTTTGCTGTGATGTCGCTGTAGGGTAAATGAACTTCTTCTGTAATCTATGGATGAAACCAGATGCCAAAGGCTGGGGGCCATACAAAAGAACACCCTATAATCAGCTTGACATAAAGGGGACCCTTTAAGGAAAAAAAAGGTTTATTTGATGTAGCCAACCACTTTAAGTAAAGGTCTAGGCATATCAGATCTAAATATACAGCTGAGACAGGTTTACACTAAATTTACAGTGTAGGTATCCTTCTACATAAAAAAAAATATATTAAAAAAATGGAAACAAGTACAAAAAAACATAAGAAAACAATATTGGTTACACAGTTTTCATTTTTTAGTTATTTTACGATTTGTAGTCCGATTAGTGGCCTTGTGGAAATTGTTGTCACATTGTAGAAGAAACGATTCAAGAAAATTCTTAGTTTGCAACAGAAGAAATACAAATATCAGTTTAATATATTTTTTTTTAAAATATGTATTTGTTTAGAGCCCTATTTAAGAGACAGACAATATATATTGATCCATTAAATAATTATAAAAAAATTACAAAACGAATAAATAAATTTTGCCATAATTTTCACGGGTATTTTGATAATAGATTAAAAAAATCCCCTTAATATCTAAGATTAGCCAATGGTAATTTATAAAGCTATATTATACGCCCTTCTCTATATTATTACATTATTTAAAGGCAATGATATAAAATATTTATGACTATAAATAAGTAAAATATAACACAATTAATAACGTAATCAACTCTGAAGTGAATTTGCTTCCACTTTGGTGAAATGATATTCCCCTTCTCTTACCTTTAGGCATATTGTGACTGATGATTGGCATCAGGCATAGTTTTTATGTTTATCTACATTGCACGTAATTGACTTCACGTTCCATTCCGGTTCCTCTGGCTATGTCATCTCTGGTGGGATGTGGGGCTAGCTTTCCTCGCTGAATGATGAAACACTGCAGGGAAGTTAGCCCATCTCATTATTGATTCATTATGAGGATCGCTCCCCTTTCTCACTGCCTATACACCAAAAAGTTAACTTAGGGTTTACGCTTACTTGAACAATAATGTCTATCCACATGAAATAAGTGATTCATCACTGCAGTTATCACATTTTCTGACATACGGGGGTCACACAGGCTATACTAAAACATTGAACGAGAAAGTATGTCTTTATACAACCTACTATGAATCTGTATGTTGCCACCGGTAGAAGGTAACCAAAAAAAATAGATATAATTTACTGCCAGGCCAAGATGAGCAGCTGTCACACTGATAATCGTCGCACAGTAGAGGCAGTAGTAGAGATGTGTGAAGATGACTGGTGGTCAAGGGCGCCCTTACTCACTAGACTAAAGTCTGCCAAACTCACTAATATTGGCAGGATCGGCTGTCAGTCCGGGGGCGTCCCGATGGTTCCTCAGTAAATGATGTCAAGTAGAAAAGTATATGACCTGCTAAATTTCAGCTACAGATTTTTATTTTGTTCTCCAGGACATAAACTACTGTTTGAAGAGTCTGTCAGCGTCTCTCTTAGGCTGGGATCACACATACGTGAGATACGGCCGTGTCTCGCAGGTGAAAACCACGCTCTGGCGCCGGGCAGTCCGGAGCGGAGCGTGCAGCTCCATGTGTTGCTGTGCGGCTGCACGCTCCGCTCCGGAGTGCCGGTGCCAGAGCTGGGTTTTCACCTGCAATACTCGGCTGTATCTCGCGTATGTGTGATCCCGGCGTTATACAGAGCACAAAAATGCTCAGTTGGGGAGATAGCTGTCTGATGATTGATCATTTGATAGACCGTTATATAATGTTTATGGGGACCTTAACTTATTGACCATCTCAACTACTACACTGTGTTGACTCTCCCGTGATATAAACAACTGTATCTCATGCTACTAGAGGAAATGTGTTACCAGTTTTTTGTAACCTAATTGGAGACTAGCATAATGTAGAGATAGAGATCCTGATTCCAGTGATGTGTCATTTACTAGGCTGCTTACTGTAGTTTTGATAAAATCATTGCATTATCAGCAGGAGATTATCACTAGAGGACATGAAAATTTGCTGCCAAGTAGTCAAGTAAATTCATGAGCTCTATACAACCCCACCCACACTTATGGTTGGCAACTTTCTGCCTATGCACAGTGTAAACAGGAAGCTTTCAATAACTGGAGTGGGCGGAGTTTTATAGAGCTGCTAGGTCTGCAGCAGATAAAACAGTGATTTTTATCACAAAGACAGCATGCAAACCAGTAAGTGATACATTGCTGAGATCAGGGTCTCTGCCCCTACAAAATTTGCTGCTCTCAGATTAGAGTGCAAAAACCTGTTGACAGATTCCCTTTAATGGTGAACAGTAAGCAATTGTATAGGGAACTGCCTCTTAGAAATGTATAAACATAAGACAAAATCAAAATTGACTCAATCATTGAATTAATGAAATACTACTCCAAGTACTACATTTTAAGAAAGGACAGTGTCTTTTTTTCTTTAAGATTCTACATTAAAAGTTCGTTATTTCACTGAAGTTAAAAACAATGTAAATACTCACATACATTGCAAACTGCAAACACTGACATAGTAATAGACATTGGAAAATGACTTTATTTTCAAGCAAAATTCAATTACATTACATATTCATCCTTTCTCTGTTTGGGGCACCCATTACTAACAACAGGGACCCTTTAGTACTTTAGGTCACATGTGGTGGTGCTGCACAGAAATTGGACATTTGTCTCCATGTTCTGCCAGCGAATTATTGCTGATCTCTGTGGAGACCTTCCAACAGGAGGACGTCATGTGTTCTGCTTATTTTCTTTGTACCCGTCTAAAAAAAACAATTGTCAACAATATGCACCTCCTCCTGCTTTCATATTGTTAGTTTGCATGCATAATAAATAGTTCTGCCATCATAATTAGCTCATAGATTGTTTTTGTCAATATTTTTTATGCTTAGAAAGACATCTAAAAGCAAATGGTGATCAGAGCTGAATGTCAGGAAACAATGCCTCTGGCTTCCTTGTATGTGACAGTGCCACTTACTTATCCAGACAATGGTATTTGCTATAGAACATACACTTTACAAAATATAACTCAAGGAGAAAAACAGTAATGTCAAGGAAAACAAACACAGGAGAACCACACGAATGAAAAGATTTGTGTTATATTTTTGTGTTTCTGAAATATCCAACAAGAAATCCAACATGGAAGACACTTACCTAGAGATCTCCAGTTTTATCCTCTAGTTTTATTGACATATGTATTTTTGTCACCAGTTTGATCCTTTGGCCCAGGAGGCTGCATCAGTTAATCTTAATACAGGTGCCGCTCACAAAATTAGAATATCATCAAAAAGTTAATTTATTTCAGTTCTTCAGTACAAAAAGTGAAACTACTGTATTATATAGAGTCATTACAAACAGAGTGATCTATTTCAAGCGTTTATTTCTGTTAATGTTGATGATTATGGCTTACAGCCAATGAAAACCCAAAAGTCATTATCTCAGTAAATTAGAATACTTTGTAACACCAGCTTGAAAAATTATTTTAAAATCCGTTGGCCTACTGAACTGTATGTTCAGTAAATGCACTCAATACTTTGTCAGGGCTCCTTTGCAGAGTGGCATGGAGGCGATCAGCCTGCAGCACTGCTGAGGTGTTATGGAAGCCCAGGTTACTTTGATAGCAGTTTTCAGCTCGTCTGCATTGTTGGGTTTGGTGTCTCTCATCTTCCTCTTGACAGTACCCCATAGATTCTCTATGGGGTTAAGGTCAGGCGAGTTTGCTGGCCAATCAAGCACAGTGATACTGTTGTTTTTAAACCAGGTACTGGTCCTTTTGGCAGTGTGGACAGGTGCCAAGTCTTGCTGAAGAATGACATTTTCATCTCCAAAAAGCTTGTCTGCAAAAGGAAGCATGAAGTGCTCTAAAATTTCCTGGTAGATGGCTGCGCTGACTTTGGTCTTGATAAGACACAGTGGACCTACACTAGCAGATGACATGTCTCTCCAAACCATCACTGATTATGGAAACGTCACACTAGACCTCAAGCAGCATGGACTGTGTTCCTCTGCACTCTTCCTCCAGATTCTATGACTTTGATTTCCAAATGAAATGCAAAATTTATTTAATCTGAAAACACCTTAGACCACTGAGCAACAGTCCAGTTCTTTTTCTCCCTGGCCCAGGTAAGACGCTTCTGGCATTGTCTATTGGTCATGACTGGCTTGACACAAGGAATGCGACACTGTGTCCAGTTTTGGGCACCGGTGCTCAGGAAGGATATAATGGAACTAGAGAGAGTACAAAGGAGGGCAACAAAATTAATAAAGGGGATGGGAGAACTACAATACCCAGATAGATTAGCGAAATTAGGATTATTTAGTCTAGAAAAAAGACGACTGAGGGGCGATCTAATAACCATGTATAAGTATATAAGGGGACAATACAAATATCTCGCTGAGGATCTGTTTATACCAAGGAAGGTGACGGGCACAAGGGGGCATTCTTTGCGTCTGGAGGAGAGAAGGTTTTTCCACCAACATAGAAGAGGATTCTTTACTGTTAGGGCAGTGAGAATCTGGAATTGCTTGCCTGAGGAGGTGGTGATGGCGAACTCAGTCGAGGGGTTCAAGAGAGGCCTGGATGTCTTCCTGGAGCAGAACAATATTGTATCATACAATTATTAGGTTCTGTAGAAGGACGTAGATCTGGGGATTTATTATGATGGAATATAGGCTGAACTGGATGGACAAATGTCTTTTTTCGGCCTTACTAACTATGTTACTATGTTACTATGTTACTATGTTACTTGTAGCCCATGTCCTGGACTCGTCTGTGTGTGGTGGCTCTTGAAGCAATGACTCCAGCAGCAGTCCACTCCTTGTGAATCTCCCCCAAACTTTTGAATGACCTTTTCTTAACAGTCCTTTGCTTGTGCACATTTTTCTACCAAACTTTTTCCTTCCACTCAACTTTCCATTAATATGCTTGGATACAAGGATATGAATTTCACTTTAGGCATTGAAGAACTGTAATAAATTATATTTTTGATGATATTCTAATTTTGTGAGAAGCACCTGTATATTGTCCGACATTCTGAAATACATTGATTCCAGCATAATTTTAATGTCCGCATATCTGTAAATGTAGGCTGTGGTCCAGAGACTATGCTGGTTGGCTTTCAGAAATACTACAATACAGTTAAATAATTCTGGAGACTCAGGGCTTAAATTGAACAAAGTGATACATTCTAATGGATGCTGTTCTATTTCCAAAATAAGCGTGTAATGACGAAAAAGTTAAAAAAAAGAAATAAATAGAAAGTATTAATCTGTAGAGTGAAGCCACCGAGAACTGTTATTGTATCAGCACATCAGCACATGAGTATAGTTGTCCTGCATATAGTCACATTGCATTATTCATCATTTAGTTTCCACTCTTACCTCCTCCATGAACATGCCTGCTCTGATCAGCCAATAGTCCATGTGTATTCAACAAACTGCCTCAGAATATGTTATGTGCTCTATTGGATCCCTCTGAAAATATGTTATTTGCATGGTTAGCTTTAACATGATATTAAAATATGTGAGGTAGAGGTGAAACATGGCGGGAGTTTCTTTTTTTTCATTCCGTTTATGTTGACATTTGTACATTGCACTTCAGACTGGTTTGTGAAAGACTCTGTGCACACTGCATCTGCTCCTGGCTTTCCTACACAGCAGGTCAGTGTAAAAAGTACGGTATACCTTATTTTTAAAAAAATTATAGCCTGTCGACAACATATAGCACTGTACAGCTATTCCATGGCAAATATCCCAGCCTTCCCTCTATGTCTACGTTCACATTTGCGTCTTTGGGCGCAGCGTTGTCGATGCAACCCAAAACGCATATACACAACGCAGCGTTTTTTGACGCATGCGTTGTCCTAAAATGTTATTTGCTCTTGTCATTGTCTAGACACTTCATCAATTGGTTTTTACTCAAAAGGTGCATGCGTCGAACAACGCGGGTCAACGCAGGCACCTGCGCCCTATGCGTTTTACATAGACACTAATGTGTTTTTTTGGCGCATTTACGACGCAAGTGCGTTGCATGTGTTTTTACTGGAAATTTGGCGCAGGAAAAATGCAATATGTAGCATCGGCCGCGCCCTGTCTGGTGCGCCCAAATGACGCATGCGTCGTACAACGCTTGACAACGCATACCAGCGCATGTCCTTGAGCCCCCCATGTTAAAGATAGGGGCGCATGACGCATGTGTCGGTATCCGTCGACGACGCTGCGCCCAAAGACGCAAATGTGAACGTAGCATAAAGGCATATTTTGGCATATTTTCCTCACGTGTGTACCTATGACAAAAAGCTCGGATGCAGTCAGTGCCAAATCACTATGAAGCTTAATGGAAGCTGGACCAAATGATCTTTATGAAGACCAACCCCCAAAATAGAAGGGATATTTATAATAAGATTCAGCTTACAGCTATGTTCTAACTTGCACTTTAACAAATGGCTTCTGTGATCTGCATATAATGTGCAAATAGTACTTACTAACCCCCAAGATGTCAGTCAAACGTATGGAATTTACGCTCAGTAGGTTGCCTGTAATTGTAGAAAATTGAACTTGGAAATGGTTCTATACCATCTAGAACACAGAAAAGAATTTCCGAAGGTTTGTCACTCATGTCCATTACCATATATATATATATATATATATATATACAGTGGGGCAAAAAAGTATTTAGTCAGTCAGCAATAGTGCAAGTTCCACCACTTAAAAAGATGAGTGGCGTCTGTAATTTACATCATAGGTAGACCTCAACTATGGGAGACAAACTGAGAAAAAAAAATCCAGAAAATCACATTGTCTGTTTTTTTAACATTTTATTTGCATATTATGGTGGAAAATAAGTATTTGGTCAGAAACAAACAATCAAGATTTCTGGCTCTCACAGACCTGTAACTTCTTCTTTAAGAGTCTCCTCTTTCCTCCACTCATTACCTGTAGTAATGGCACCTGTTTAAACTTGTTATCAGTATAAAAAGTCAAACAGTCTGACTCCAAACTCCACTATGGTGAAGACCAAAGAGCTGTCAAAGGACACCAGAAACAAAATTGTAGCCCTGCACCAGGCTGGGAAGACTGAATCTGCAATAGCCAACCAGCTTGGAGTGAAGAAATCAACAGTGGGAGCAATAATTAGAAAATGGAAGACATACAAGACCACTGATAATCTCCCTCGATCTGGGGCTCCACGCAAAATCCCACCCCGTGGGGTCAGAATGATCACAAGAACGGTGAGCAAAAATCCCAGAAGCACGCGGGGGGACCTAGTGAATGAACTGCAGAGAGCTGGGACCAATGTAACAAGGCCTACCATAAGTAACACACTATGCCACCATGGACTCAGATCCTGCAGTGCCAGACGTGTCCCACTGCTTAAGCCAGTACATGTCCGGGCCTGTCTGAAGTTTGCTAGAGAGCATTTGGATGATCCAGAGGAGTTTTGGGAGAATGTCCTATGGTCTGATGAAACCAAACTGGAACTGTTTGGTAGAAACACAACTTGTCGTGTTTGGAGGAAAAAGAATACTGAGTTGCATCCATCAAACACCATACCTACTGTAAAGCATGGTGGTGGAAACATCATGCTTTGGGGCTGTTTCTCTGCAAAGGGGCCAGGACGACTGATCCGGGTACATGAAAGAATGAATGGGGCCATGTATCGTGAGATTTTGAGTGCAAACCTCCTTCCATCAGCAAGGGCATTGAAGATGAAACGTGGCTGGGTCTTTCAACATGACAATGATCCAAAGCACACCGCCAGGGCAACGAAGGAGTGGTTTCGTAAGAAGCATTTCAAGGTCCTGGAGTGGCCTAGCCAGTCTCCAGATCTCAACCCTATAGAAAACCTTTGGAGGGAGTTGAAAGTCCGTGTTGCCAAGCGAAAAGCCAAAAACATCACTGCTCTAGAGGAGATCTGCATGGCGGAATGGGCCAACATACCAACAACAGTGTGTGGCAACCTTGTGAAGACTTACAGAAAACGTTTGACCTCTGTCATTGCCAACAAAGGATATATTACAAAGTATTGAGATGAAATTTTGTTTCTGACCAAATACTTATTTTCCACCATAATATGCAAATAAAATGTTAAAAAAAACAGACAATGTGATTTTCTGGATTTTTTTTTCTCAGTTTGTCTCCCATAGTTGAGGTCTACCTATAATGTAAATTACAGACGCCTCTCATCTTTTTAAGTGGTGGAACTTGCACTATTGCTGACTGACTAAATACTTTTTTGCCCCACTGTATATATATACAGTGGGGCAAAAAAGTATTTAGTCAGTCAGCAATAGTGCAAGTTCCACCACTTAAAAAGATGAGAGGCGTCTGTAATTTACATTATAGGTAGACCTCAACTATGGGAGACAAACTGAGAAAAAAAAATCCAGAAAATCACATTGTCTGTCATGTCATGGTGGCATAGTGTGTTACTTATGGTAGGCCTTGTTACATTGGACCCAGCTCTCTGCAGTTCATTCACTAGGTCCCCCCGCGTGGTTCTGGGATTTTTGCTCACCGTTCTTGTGATCATTCTGACCCCACGGGGTGGGATTTTGCGTGGAGCCCCAGATCGAGGGAGATTATGAGTGGTCTTGTATGTCTTCCATTTTCTAATTATTGCTCCCACTGTTGATTTCTTCACTCCAAGCTGGTTGGCTATTGCAGATTCAGTCTTCCCAGCCTGGTGCAGGGCTACAATTTTGTTTCTGGTGTCCTTTGACAGCTCTTTGGTCTTCACCATAGTGGAGTTTGGAGTCAGACTGTTTGAGGGTGTGCACAGGTCTCTTTTTATACTGATAACAAGTTTAAACAGGTGCCATTACTACAGGTAATGAGTGGAGGAAAGAGGAGACTCTTAAAGAAGAAGTTACAGGTCTGTGAGAGCCAGAAATCTTGATTGTTTGTTTCTGACCAAATACTTATTTTCCACCATAATATGCAAATAAAATGTTAAAAAAACAGACAATGTGATTTTCTGGATTTTTTTTTCTCAGTTTGTCTCCCATAGTTGAGGTCTACCTATGATGTAAATTACAGACGCCACTCATCTTTTTAAGTGGTGGAACTTGCACTATTGCTGACTGACTAAATACTTTTTTGCCCCACTGTATATATATATAAAGCTGTATCTCAAGACACAACTACTAGCAACTGCACATGATAATCCTCTGTGTCAAGTTACATAGAAATGGTCGGAGGGCGGAATTTAGAGCTTTCTTCAAAATGGAGAATACTTTTCTTTACTGACATCTAACATGTTTTGTTCATGTACTGTCATTTGTTTGAAATGTTGTCATGTTTTAGAATTCAATAAACCTTTTTTTTTCTACTGAAGTCACTTTTCGAACGAATGGTGGTATATTGCATGCACACATCAAGAAGACATTCTAATAATGATAAGTAAAAAAAAGGTAACAATCAGGTATTGGTCATAGATTATGTAAAACATATGATCGATTGTGCAAAATTTTCTGTATGAATTTGCATACAGATGGAGATGGGCCAAGGAATTACAATATATGGACACGATTTATGAAAATACGATAGATAAAGCTTAAAGTGGTTATCCACTACTTAGACAATCCTTTCTCCATTACTATGTTCCCAAATGTAAAATATAAACAGCCCATACTCACCTACGCACCTACGTTGAAGTCGTCATTCCAACAATGTCGGGGCAAGGTCTCCTGGGGCTTGAGTACTCCCTTCTGGTGATGTAGTCATTCCAACGATGTCGGGGCAAGGTCTCCTGGGGCTTGAGTACTCCCCTCTGGTGATGTAGTCATTCAAACGATGTCGGGGCAAGGTCTCCTGAGGCTTGAGTACTCCCCTCTGGTGATGTTGTCGTTCCAATGATGTCGGGGCAAGGTCTCCTGGGGCTTGAGTACTCCCCTCTGGTGATGTCATTGTTCCAATGATGTCGGCAAGATCTCCTGGGGCTTGAGTACTCATTTACATTGACATCGCCGTTCCAACGATGATGGGGCAAGGTCACCTGGGGCTTGCATGATGTTATGCCATGGCTCAAGGGAAATAACATCACCCAAATACTGTGCGATCTGGTGTTGACTATGCTGGAACAGAGCAGGGTGATTTATTTTACATGGGGGAATATAGTCACTAAGAAGATGTTGTCCAACTAGTGCACAACCCCTTTAAGGTATAGACTTAAACATCATGTACACAGCCATATTATGGCTCTTTACAAGTTGAGAGTTGCATGGAGTTGTGATATGGAAACTATAGAAGTCTATGGGCTAATGCAGTACGTCACAATTTCATACTAAGTAGTACAAGGATTTCCCACTTGCATAAGTATGGTTTCTAGTATACAATACCGCAGTGGTATAACTCTGTATGGAGGCACTACATGAGGGCATCTGGTGTACATACAGCTTTGTGCTACAGAACTGTATGGACTTCATTTGAAGCCAATGGCTTATTTATTTCCAGTGTTAGAAGGTGGAATGAGTAAAAGAAAAAATGTAAAAAAGTTTCCCTCATTCCTTTTTATTGAGAAACAGGCAAACAGTTCTGCCTAGTCTAACGCCATGTGCTCACATTGAGTATCCTATACGATCAGTATTTTACATCAGTATTTGTAAGTCAAAGGCAGGAGTGGAACAGTCGGAGGAAAAGTATAATAGAAACACGTCTGCATTTTTTAACCACTCAGGATTTTGGCTTACTGAGGTAAAAAAATGATCAAGTGCTGAAAGTGTGCACGTGGTCTTGACGTTTGGATATGGGACGACCCCACTCCATCTTAAAACCACCATAACTACTGTAAAACTAGGCACTAAAATAAATACACAAAAAATGTTATTTTGGTTGTCAAAATGCCCACAGCTTTTATTTACAGGATTAAATTATCATAGTAGGAGTCAGGTGGAGTGCTAATACATTGGGATTCACAAGTACTGTGATATCCTCAGCTGTCTGACATACAGCACCAGGACAGACAGCCATAAATGGGCAGCATGCAGTGGCTTGCCATTCAAGCAGAGCCAGTAAACTTTCAGGGCACCAATGACCCTATTATCCTCACTCCTGTGCTTAACCACTGTGGCCGCCTGATTGATGGCCACCAAAGCCGAGCCTGCTCACCACCATGAGGTTTTAGATCCTCTATTAGTTAAAATGAGTCCACCTTAACTTGTCTGCAACTTCCACTTGACTCCTAAACCGCCACCAGCGAGGCCATTTGACACCTTGAATGGACTCGACCCCCGTCAACCATGCCTAATAAAGCCATCAACTAGTTCCACATGCTATGGAAAGACTACATAAGAGTAACAAAATTCCAGGCCTATGACAGATTACCAACACTACCAAATTATGATCGATAATACAGCAACTGTAGCAAAATAACAGCCGCTAAACATCCTGCAATGAGGATCCTATAATGGGGAATGCAGAAAGTAAACCATAATAAAAGGGGGAAGCAAGAGTCTGACTAACCTGTATAATTACATCTGCCACGCCCAAAAAAACTATTATACTGCATGCATTGTAGCCAGCTCTAATAATTCACCAATTCCCAGATTTTAGTTCTAGAACCCACTACGTACAGTAGCTGGGCTGTGCAGTACTAATTTCTTAAATCCACTTACTACTACTACCATAAAAATGATGAGTATATAGAAACAGAAAATACTATAAGTAAGGAGTAATTAAAAGCCATACACAAATTAATATCGACATTATAACCGAACATTAAATAACTTCTGTAATATTTGGACATAGTAAATGAAATAAACCTATAGCAGAAAAGTCTACAAAGGCATTAATAATAACCGTGCCACACCATTGTTAATTGCTTTTCAGGCACTTCATAACATATACCATTAACCACTCCAACTGGGACAAATGCATTGGGAATAGGCATATTGCCCTTCGTGTTAATGCACTTGATTACTTCACCCTTAGCCGTTCCCACTGGCTGAAGGGCATTGGGATGCACTTTATCACTTTTCCCTTAGTCGCTCTCACTGACACCAGGGCACCCTGATTAGGTACATTGCTCTCCAGGTTAATGCACCAGATTACTGCATTGTCCAGATGACAACCTTGAATGAAACAGGAGTTGGTCAATACAGTCAAAATCTGTGCCTCAGCATTCTCAAGTCACATGAAAAAAAGAGAGGGTCCCTGAAGCAACAAATTGTATTGAAAAGCATGCCTAACAGCATGCCTAACTTTTTTTTCTTTTTCCCTCCAGCCACTTTTCCTGTCTCGTAGGACCCAATTTATTCTGAAGTCATGCAAAATATGATTTCCATGACCCCAGGGTCTTTACCCTAACAGGGTCTTGTAAGATCTAAATGCTTCTGGAGACCAGGGGCCATACCGTGATGGTCACTTTTCCACACCAGGGGGCATACCTAAGATGTTCACCCCTAAATACCAGGGGGTCATACTGTGATGTTCACCCCTCTATCCAGGGGGCCATTCCTGAGTTGTTTACCCCGTCACACAAGGGGGCATACCCGAGATGGTTACGCCTCCAAACCAGGGGTCACACTGAACACCCCCGTAAACCAGGGGTCCATACCTGACATAGTTACCCCGACTGATCAAGTTATAAGTAGCTTCAAGGACCCACTAAATAGGAAATCAAATAACTGCTTTTTTTCTCTTTTCCTTTTTTTGTTTTTTTAAATTCGCGCCATTATTAAAACAAATATTCAATAAACCATCAAAGCATAAATAAAATTAACTTGCTGGGAGGAGTCCTTGAAGCTCCTAAAATCTGGTGATTACCATAGTTAACAGAAAACATACCAACAATTTACTCCCAGCCATTACCCCACTGGCTCCGGAGCACCATAACCACAGGGTTCCAATGTTCACTTGAACTTCCTGAGGATCTGCCAAACCATTGCCGAAACTCCCCTCCACATTTTACCAGATTCAGAACCAAATACCAAAAGGAGGAATCCATCTCCCAATGGATCCCCCAGACCAATTTATAACCAACTTCATTGACCCCCCCAACTGCCCGGCTCCAGGTAATCCACTCAGTCTGTGCTATCCACCAATCTTAGGTAATATAAAATTAAGCACTCGGTGGGTATACACCGCTCCTGCAAACATATGAAGGGGACAATATATAGAATTAAAACAACATACAATAAAAAATCAAAGCATAAAGAACATTAACACGCTGGGAGGAGTCCTTGAAGCTCATAAAATCTGGTGATTACCAAACATAAAGTGAACATAAAATGTACCAACGATTACTCCCAGCTGTGACCCCACTGGCTCAAGAGCACCCCCATAACCACAGGGTTCCAAAGTTCACTTGAACTTCCTGAGGATTCGTCAAACCCTTGCCGAAAATACCCTCTACATTTCACCAGATCAAGAATCATATTATAGTCCAAAAGGAGGAAACAATATACCAATGGTTCCCTCAGACCAATTTATAACCAACTTCAAGGACACCCCCCAACCGCACAAGATGTGGGATAAGTGAAGATGAAAACCCCATGTAAGTTTACAACCAAGGTATACTACAGGTTGATACTGGAAAATATCCAATCATAAGGTCAGATATAGTCAGTGATGGGCAATGCTGTGTTATATGCTGTAACAATAAAGGAGAAGAAGCCGCCTGCTCCTCTACAGCAGTTACAGACAGGCTCTCTAATCAACAGCTGCACATACATCGTAAGAAAATATATATGTAGGTCTAGTATAAAATGCCTGCAGCCATAAGTGTACGTACAGAAAACTGCAAGGTCTGTGTCCCCAGTCTGTCAGGCTACCTACATACAATAGACGAGAGACAGGGCTGAAAACTGGGCCCATGATGTGTTCTCCAGAGTAAGGTGCAGCATCACACTAGGAGTGCCCACTCACTGCCCTGCAATGTGCAGATATTAGTGCCCACTCACTGCCTGCCATGAGCTGAGTTATTAGTGCCCACTTACTGCCCGCCATGAGTGGAGTTATTAGTGCCCACTCACTGCCCGCCATGTGCTGAGTTATTAGTGCCCACTCACCGCCCTGCCATGAGTGGAGTTATTAGTGCCCACTCACTGCCCGCCATGTGCTGAGTTATTAGTGCCCAATTACTGCCTGTCATATACTGTGTTAGTAGTGCCCCACTCACCGCCCCACCATGTGCTGAATTACTCCCCGAATATTTAATCGACATATGATAAAATATATATATAGTAAGGCTCCAGGTAACCCACTCAGGCCTGTGCTATTCACCATGTTAGGTAATCTAAAATAAGCGCTCGGTGGGTATAACCCGATCCTGCAAACATATGAAGGGGACAAAATACAGAAACAGGATGGTTATATCATGCAGGACAGTATGTAATATAAGAGGACTAAAGGCTGCCATTTCTCCAGAGATACAGTAGAGCACTAAGCTGGAAGCCATGCACAGATTATATGTGCAGCCAGCGTTGGACTGGAGCACCTTGGGCCCACAAGAGAAAATCATTCATGGGGCCAACTATGTAGCTACATAGAAATAGATACAAGGCCACCAATTGTGCAGTAAAAAGCGCTAATATCAGGGTATAATATAACGTAGTACACGCCTTAATTATGTAGCAACAGTTGGGGTAGCCCCCTCGCAGAATATAATTTAGCCCCCTCATAAAATATAACGCATTCCCCTCTAATAGAATATAATACAGCACCCTACAAAATATAATGCAACCCCCTCAGGTACAGTGGGGCAAAAAAGTATTTAGTCAGTCAGCAATAGTGCAAGTTCCACCACTTAAAAAGATGAGAGGCGTCTGTAATTTACATCATAGGTAGACCTCAACTATGGGAGACAAACTGAGAAAAAAAAATCCAGAAAATCACATTGTCTGTTTTTTTAACATTTTATTTGCATATTATGGTGGAAAATAAGTATTTGGTCAGAAACAAAATATCATCTCAATACTTTGTAATATATCCTTTGTTGGCAATGACAGAGGTCAAACGTTTTCTGTAAGTCTTCACAAGGTTGCCACACACTGTTGTTGGTATGTTGGTCCATTCCTCCATGCAGATCTCCTCTAGAGCAGTGATGTTTTTGGCTTTTCGCTTGGCAACACGGATTTTCAACTCCCTCCAAAGGTTTTCTATAGGGTTGAGATCTGGAGACTGGCTAGGCCACTCCAGGACCTTGAAATGCTTCTTACGAAGCCACTCCTTCGTTGCCCTGGAGGTGTGCTTTGGATCATTGTCATGTTGAAAGACCCAGCCACGTTTCATCTTCAATGCCCTTGCTGATGGAAGGAGGTTTGCACTCAAAATCTCACGATACATGGCCCTATTCATTCTTTCATGTACCCGGATCAGTCGTCCTGGCCCCTTTGCAGAGAAACAGCCCCAAAGCATGATGTTTCCACCACCATGCTTTACAGTAGGTATGGTGTTTGATGGATGCAACTCAGTATTCTTTTTCATCTAAACACGACAAGTTGTGTTTCTACCAAACAGTTCCAGTTTGGTTTCATCAGACCATAGGACATTCTCCCAAAACTCCTCTGGATCATCCAAATGCTCTCTAGCAAACTTCAGACGGGCCCGGACATGTACAGGCTTAAGCAGTGGGACACGTCTGGCACTGCAGGATCTGAGTCCATGGTGGCGTAGTGTGTTACTTACGGTAGGCCTTGTTACATTGGTCCCAGCTCTCTGCAGTTCATTCACTAGGTCCCCCCGCGTGGTTCTGGGATTTTTGCTCACCGTTCTTGTGATCATTCTGACCCCACGGGGTGGGATTTTGCGTGGAGCCCCAGATCGAGGGAGATTATCAGTGGTCTTGTATGTCTTCCATTTTCTAATTATTGCTCCCACTGTTGATTTCTTCACTCCAAGCTGGTTGGCTATTGCAGATTCAGTCTTCCCAGCCTGGTGCAGGGCTACAATTTTGTTTCTGGTGTCCTTTGACAGCTCTTTGGTCTTCACCATAGTGGAGTTTGGAGTCAGACTGTTTGAGGGTGTGCACAGGTGTCTTTTTATACTGATAACAAGTTCAAACAGGTGCCATTACTACAGGTAATGAGTGGAGGAAAGAGGAGACTCTTAAAGAAGAAGTTACAGGTCTGTGAGAGCCAGAAATCTTGATTGTTTGTTTCTGACCAAATACTTATTTTCCACCATAATATGCAAATAAAATGTTAAAAAAACAGACAATGTGATTTTCTGGATTTTTTTTTCTCAGTTTGTCTCCCATAGTTGAGGTCTACCTATGATGTAAATTACAGACGCCTCTCATCTTTTTAAGTGGTGGAACTTGCACTATTGCTGACTGACTAAATACTTTTTTGCCCCACTGTATAACACAGTCCCCACCATAGAATATAATGTAGCACCCTCATAGGGTATAATGCAGCCCCCCTCATATAGTATAATGCAGCCACCACAGAGTATAATGTAGTCAACTGAGAGAATGCAGCCCCACCACAGAATATAATGCAGCCCCCCCATAGAGTATACTGTTGCCTAATGACATAGTATGATGTAGCCCCCATAATATAATGTAGTCCCCTGAGAATAATGCAGTCCCCCCACAGAATATAATATAGCCCCCTCATAAAGTATAATGCAGCCCCTCTCCACCCCCATCATTGTCCTCATCACCACCTCCATCATTGCCTTCTCCCCCACCACCCTTATCATTCTCCCTCACCACCTCCATCACTGCCCATTCCACCACCTGCATCATTGCCTCCTCCCCCACCATCATTGTCCATTTAATCGCCTCCATCATTGCCTCCCCCACCACCATCCTTGCCCATCACCTCCATCATTGCCTCCGCCCACCACCATCATTGCCCATTTCATCATCTCCATCTCTGCCTCCCACCACCATCATTGCCCATCACCTCCATCATTGTCTCTCCCCCACCACCATCATTGCCCATCACCTCCATTATTGCCTCTCCCCACCACCATTGCCCATTTCATCACCTCCATCATTGCCTCCCCACCATCATTGCCTATCACCTCCATCATTGCCTCCCCAACCATCATTGCCTCCCCTCACCCTCATTGCCCATCACCTCCATCATTCCCTCCCTCACCATGATTGCCCATTACCTCCATCATTGTCTCCCCACCATCACTGCCCATCACTTCCATCATTGCCTCCCACCACCTCCATCATAGCCTCCCCACCACCACCATCATTGCCCTTCACCTCCATCATTGTCTCCCCCACCACCATTGCCTCCCCTCACCCACATTGACCATCACCTCCATTATTCCCTCCCTCACCATGATTGTCCATCACCTCTATCATTGTCTCCCCCACCATCACTGCCCATCACTTCCATAATTGCCTCCCCTCACCTCCATCATTGCCTCCCCACCACCACCATCATTGCCCATCACCTCCATCATTGTCTTCCCCCCCACCATCATTACCCTTCACCTCCAGCATTGTCTCCCCCAACCACCCTCATTGCCCATCACATCCATCATTGTCTCCCCCCACCAATACCATTGTCCTTCACCACACACACACAGCTCACCGCAGCTCATCACACACACACACACACACACACACACACACACACACACACACTCACACACACACTCTCTCTCACACACACACACAGCAGCAGCTCATTCCAGCAGCCTCTTCCTTGCTGGATTCCTGGAAGCTTTCTGACTGAGACAGCAGCACGCTGGATGATAACATCATCCAGCTGGGCTGTCTCTGACAGGAAGCAGGACGCCGGGAGGTGAGCTGCTCTGTGAGTCTGTGTGCCTGCGTGTGTATGTGTGCAGTGTGGTGCTGTGTGTGGGGGGGGTGTGCGATACTTTGTGAGTGTGTGTGTGGTGCCGCTTTACATGCGGGCAGTGTTAGCTGCACCCTGCGGCTAACGCTGCCCGCTATTAAAGACAAATGGTATTCACGCCTCTTCCACGCCCATAGGGGCGTGGGGAAGCGTGAATATTCATTTGGCTTTAGCAGCGGGGACAGGATCCTGTCTCCAGCTGCTGCTACTGGCACAGGGCGGGCCCCCTTGACTCAGGGGCCCTACAGCCACTGGCAAGGGGCCCCTGGAGCAGTGGGGGCCCTAGGCACAGCTGCTGGCCAGTATGCCAGCAGGTGTCAGTGCCTGGGCCCACCGGAGAATCCTCCAGTTCTCCGGTGGGCCAGTCCGAGCCTGTGTGCAGCAAGGAAAATAACCTGGAGACACAGGATCTTAATACACAGCATGATCTGCATATAGCAGAGTTAGGAGTGATAACATGTACCCCATGTCTGTATCCATGGTAAGTATACTGCACAGGGATAGAGTCTTTACTCAGATACCACATATAGGGCTCATACCCATTTGCGAGAAAAAAAAACGGTTCGTAATCTGGACCAAAATGGACGAGTGCCATGCGAATGTCATGCGAGTACAATGCGATTTTTCTCATATAGCATTTTTTTCTCTGCTACTATTTTTACATTTACAGGACGATTTACAGTGTTCTATGCCACAGAATGGTAAGGTATCTTTAAAAAAACGATGGTATACGGATGGTCCGAGTGCCGTGCGATTTTTTTCTCGCACTCATTGACTTGCATTGATGAGTCTCATCCGAGATATGCAGCAAATCGCAGCATGCTGCGATTTTTTCTCAGTCCGATTTCAGCTGAGAAAAAAATCGCAGATGAGATGTAACCCATTGAATAACATTGGTCAGAGTGCAATACGATTTTTTATCGGATTGCACTCATCCGTTTTTCTCGCAAATGAGTATGAGCCCTTATAGTGAGAGTAACCTGGTTATGCTGGGTACACCCAGCATTATCAGTGTGTAGCAGAGATGAGGTCACATACAGCTCACCAGACTCCATAAATGGGAAGGTGGGGGGAACCAGCACACAGCAGCATACAATGCACAGACATGAAGTGCAGCCTCTTACCATCATATATATACCATCCCCTGTTACTGCTCCCCCTCACCAGTTTCTAGTACCTGTAAAATTGCCCAGCTCCACGCTAGCAATAGCAGAAACTGTGTGTCAATGCTCTGACCTATCATCAGGGCCATATGTAGAGTTTCTGCTGCCCTAGGCACTTTTAGCGCTGCCTCCCCCTTTGGTAAGTATGACACTATCGGCAGTGACTTTGGCAAAAATCGCTGATGTGAAAGTAGCCTTTTGCAGCAGATCTGGCAGTTTTTCCGCATCTGCCGCGTAACGGATCTCTTACGGCAACACTGCGTTTGGCACTCATTCCCTATGGGACTTGTGAACATGTGCGGCACTTGCGATCTTGCCGCGATCCGGTAAATGCAGTACTTTCAGCAATGGGAAAAAACGATGCCAGCAGTGTTTTTGTCTCACCGCAAGTGCAAAACCGCAAGTGCCGCACATGTCCGCAAGTAGCCATCACTACCTGTCCCTGCACCTTGCTAGCTCATCCCTAACCATCCCTCTCTGACCTAAAACTACACTATAAAGCTTTAGGAAAACAATTTATTAAAGGGAGTCTGTCACCCCAAAAATCGTACATGAGATAAGGCCACCAGCATCAGGGGCTTATCTACAGCATTCTGCAATTCTGTAGATAAGCCCCCGATGTATCCTGAAAGGTAAGAAAAACAGGTTAGATTATACTTAGCCAGGGGCGGTCCCGGTCCGGTTCGGGACTGATGGACATCGCGGTCCGGTCCGGTCCGGGGCCTTACATCTTCTTACGATAACGTCCTCTTCTTGTCTTCACACTGCGGCTCTGGTGCAGGCGTACTTTGTTTGCCCTGTTGAGGGCAGAGCAAAGTACTGCAGTGTGTAGGCACTGGGAAAGGTCAGAGAGGCCCAGCACCTGCGCACTGCAGTACTGTGCTCTGCCCTCAACAGGGCAAACAAAGTACGCCTGCGCCAGAGCAGGGGCAGGAAGACAAGAAGAGGACGTCATTCGTATGAAGATAGGAGGCGCTGGACCCGCATCGTGACACCCATCGGACCGGACCGCAGCAGAATGCCCCTGGGTGTTTATAATATAACCTCTTTTTCTCATATTTCATGATACATTGGGGAGGCTTATCTACAGCATTACAGAATGCATTACAGAATGCTGTAGATAAGCCCCTGGTGCCGGTGGCCTTATCTCATATACGATTTTTGGGGTGACAGGTTCCCTTTAACTGACATATTCCTGTGATAATGAGGGCTCCAGGCTACGGCATAGACTGGGATGGGCAGTCTCCGGGTCTCCATTCTCTCTCTTTGCACAACCTCAGTCCCTGCCTCACTGCCCGTGCTGCACTGTGCACAGACCTCCCTCCACCGGACCCGGTAATCACCGCTCGCAGTAGCATACCGGCAGAGGTGTATGTCGGTTTTCTGGCACCTGGGGAAAGAAGTCATTTTGGCGCCCCCCCCACACATATGCGATTTGCACACTTAGTCATGTACCAACGACCTCGTCTCCCTAATGCTCTCAATGTTCAGTGAAAAACAGAGAAGCGGGAAGAGAAGCTCGTTGTCCCAGGCAGGGCCGGCGTCAGCACCCAGCGCACCCGGGCAAGTGCCGGTGCCCTGAGCAGGCAGGGGGCCCACTCGCCGTCGGGGACACTGGCGCGCTATAGTGCCGGCCCCCACGAGTGGGCCCCCTGCCTGCTCCGGGCCCCGCCACTTGCAATACTTACCTCTCCCGGTTCCAGCGCTGCAGCGTCTTCCATCCTCTGTGACGTACAGGTCAGAGGGCGCGATGACGTCACCAGTGCGCGCCCTCTGCCTGAGCAGTCGCAGCACAGAGAGCAGGAAGACGCTGAAGAGTTCAGAGCAGAGCAGCGTCAAGCAACGAGAAGTGAGTATTTCATTTTTTTTTATATTTGGAGCAATATATGGGGACTATCAGAAGGGGACCATATATGGAGCATTTTATATGGCCAATTATATATGGAGCATTATATGGGGCCCATTACACATGGAGCATCTTATGGGGCCAATTATTTTTGGAGCATTATATGGGACCCATTCTGTAAGGAGTATTATATGGGCCTATTCTATATGGAGCATCAAATGGGGCCCATTCTGTATGGAGCAATATATGGGACTCGGTATACTGTATATGGCCGATCATGTACTGTATGGAGCATTATATGAGGCCCATTATATATGGAGCAATAGATGGGACCCATCATATACTGTATGGAGAATTATATGTGGCTCACTATACTGTATGGAGCATTATATGGGGTCAATTTTGTATGGAGCAATATATGCGGCTCATTCTGTATGGAGCACTCTGTGGTGGCCTTTATACTTTATGGAGCATTATATGAGGCTCATTATTCTGTTTGGAGCAATATATGGGGCTCATTATTCTTTATAGAGGACTATGTGGTGCGAATTATACTGTATGGAGCACTATATGGGGCCATTATACTGTATGGGGAAATATATATGGGGCTCATTATTCTGTTTGGAGCAATATATGGGGCTCATTATTCTGTATAGAGGACTATACTGTCCGGTTTCTGAGCTAATGTAGAATGTACAATAGATATCACTCATGTAATGTAAGAAGTAAGTGAAATCTTTGGCATTGTATTATACCTATATTTTTCTGCCGTATCAGTGCATTATGAATTGTGGTATGTGTTAAAGGGGCCCACTGGGACTCTTTCGCCCAGGGCCCATGAAAACCTGGAGCCGGCCCTGGTCACAGGACCACAAGTATGAAAATCGCATATGAGTGAAGTGTCCATGTGACGACTACTGGAACCTGCAGAGCAGATTCCGGACATCGCAGGCTTCTGAATTCTCACAACTAATGCACTGCACACTTTTAGGATTCTCCCCTGCCAGTGAACAGTCATGTCAGCACGTCGTGTATACATCTGACCACATTCTGACTAGACGTTAGAGGCCTCGCTCAGTTCATTTTCATTGAGTGAGGCCACACATGTCTAGTCAGCATGTGACCGCATGTATCTAAATCGCGAGCACAAGAGAATCCTGACAGCGTGCAGTGCGCACTGTGAGAACTCAGAAGTCTGCAGTCACAAAGAATGACTGCAGACACATTACAAACCTGGACATCCCCTTTGATACCCCTAACATAAATAAAAACAATAGAGTTAGTATCACAAATAACATTTACATCCAGGTACCTTATAGATGACATCGTCTCTGGAGCCGTTCTTCTTTTCTTCATCTTGTCCAGACCCCATGATGAGTTTTCTCATCCACAGCCATCCCTGCAGACTTCCATCTTCTCCACTCTTTTGCAGAAAATCTCCACGATGCCCTTAAAGATACAAGTGTCATTATAATGCTCCTGAATAAAAAATTGCCCCTCACTGTATTGTCTGCACAAAATATGACCCCACATTGTCCCTCTTATGGTACATGCTCTTCACACTGACCTTTCCTTTCTATACCGGCCTCCTATTCACACTGTCCTCTCATACTGTGTCCCCCCTATAGGGCCCAGTATTTATACTGTACTCTCTCATCACACTCCCTCTCCTTGGTATACTGTCCCCTCCTGGCTGTGCCCTTACACTGTCCCTCCATGCTACACCCCCACTACTCAGTTTCTATTCTGTGCCCACTCACTTTTCTCCCCCATATTGTCTCCTCACACTATTCTCCTCCCTCCTCATACTGTCTCCTCTCACATCCCCCTGTTCAACATACTGTCTCCTCATATATTTAACCCTTCACTTTCTATACTGCCTGCTCACCTGACTCCCCATACTGTGTCTGCGCATATCCCATCACCCTCACTCCCCGTACTCTGTCCACATACATTTTTCACATTGCTACTCATACTGTGTCCGCATACATTCCCCCGTTCACTCCCCATACTGTCTGCACCCATCTCCTCATACTGTTTTCTCATACATGCCCCCATTCCCCCAGTACTGTTTCCCCATCTCCCCCTTTGCTCTTCATTTTGTGCCCTTAAATCTCACCCCACACATTAAGCACCCCATCTCCACTCCAATTCTCCCCACAAATAATAAATCCCCCCATCCCCACTCAAATTGTCCCCCTCTCTCGTGCACTTAATCTTCGGTGTCTTCTGCTCCACTGGGGCACTTACCACCAGTGTTTGCCTCTGCAGCGCAAGTGAGTGACGTCAGCAGCGTGATCACAGGATCTGATCACTCTGCTCATGTCGCTCTGACCCGGCAGTCAGAGCCTCAATTGTACTCACTTCTGTAAGATACGAGTACAATTGTTACCTGGGCAGGGGCGGACACTGACTGCTTGGGGCCCCTGTGCAAGAACTGTGCCTAGGCCCCCCTCTTTTTATGGAGACAAAGCTATATAGATACAGCCACACACATACATGTGTACATATTACATACCATATATACTCTCCCCCCTCTCATCGTTATATGCGTGCCTCTGCTCCCCCTCCCATCCTTATATGCGTGGCTCTACTCCCCCCTCCCATCCTTATATGTGTGGCTCTGCTCCCCCCTCCCATCCTTATATGCCTAGCTCCCCTGTCTTCCTTCATCCTCCCCGTCCTCCTTCACACTCTCCCGTCCTCCTTCACCCTCCCCCATCCTCCTTCACCCTCCCCCGTCCTCCTTCACCCTCCCCCGTCCTCCTGTATCCTCCCCGTCCTCCTGCATACTCCCTGTCCTCCTGCATACTCACCCGTCCTCCAGCATCCTCCTTTATCCTCCCCATCCTATTTCATCCTCCCTGTCCTCCTTCATCCCCCATCCTCCTTCATCCTCGCCCGTCCTTCTGCATCCACCCCCGTCCTCCTTCATACTCCCCCGTCCTCCTTCATACTCCCCCGTCCTCCTTCATACTCCCCCGTCCTCCTTCATACTCCCTCATGCTCCTTCATACTCCCCCATCCTCCTGCATACTCCCCCGTCCTCCTGCATACTCCCCCGTCCTCTTTCATACTCCCCCATGCTCCTGCATACTTCCCCATCCTCCTTCATACTCCCCCGTCCTCCTGCATAATCTCCCGTCCTCCTTCCTACTCCCCCATCCTCCTGCATACTTCCCCGTCCTCATTCATACTCCCCCGTCCTCCTGCATACTCCCCCATCCTCCTGCATCCTCCCCTGTCCTCCTGCTTCCTCCTCTGTCCTCCTGCATACTCCTGGTCCTCCGTCATACTTCTCCGTCCTCCTGCATCCTCCCCGTCCTCCTTCATACTCCCCCGTCCTCCTGCATCTTCCCCCGGGCAACATACTCACCCTCCTCACAGCGCGCTGAACTCCCTGCATCAGATTCTATGTCCCGACTCCCGGCAGCAGCTTCTTCCTGTGTGAGCGGTTACATGGTACCGCTCTTTAATGTCATGAATATGCATCCATATTCATCACCTTAATGAGCGGTACCATGTGACCAATAAAGAAGAAATTACACGGCACCTCAGCTACCAATATCCCAAAATTTCCACAGCTATGTGCCGCTGCTGTGCTATATTTGCCTACAACGGACACTCGGGTGCATTGAATCCAGTTATATGTGAAAGTCCAAATGAAGAAAAAACGAGAGTGCACTCACCGGTCCTGAAAACAACGATCCTTTATTTAGGACATGTGCAGGCAACCATAGGGAGAACGTGGACAAGAAGGACGACGGCCGTTTCGCACTGCTGCGCTTCTTCCTGATGCCGAAAGGAAATGGGAAAGCACCCTTTGAACAGTTACACATTATCAGTCCTACTACAACTTTATCTATTCCCTGACTTCCTTGCACTAGACTCTACACGGCCCAAGGTTCATATACAAGTGCTCGTACATTACTCCTTTGCCGCTGCTTAAACTTATAGTGCATCCTGTTGTGCCTTACTTATATTTCACCTGCTTTGATTTTTTCACTAGCTTTTTATGTATGCACTTGTTAAGTACAGATAACTAATTTCACTATATGATTGCTGTTTTTTATTTATTATTTTCATATTATCTCACTGTCATTTTTTTAAAGCACTATTATGGATTACTATAGAGTGCTTACGGTACCACTATGGACTTAACTTATGTTAGCAGCACTTTTGATATTTATGGTATACTAGCTGAAGAGCCCGGTGTTGCCTGGGCATCTATATATATAATTGTCTAAGGGTTTTTCCGTCTGTCTGTCTGTCTGTCTGTCTGTCTGTCCTGGAAATCCTGGCTCTGTGATTGGTCGAGGCCGCCAGGCCTCGACCAATCAGAGACCGGCACAGCATCGATGTAGAAATCCCGCGTCTCTGATTGGTCGAGGCCGCCAGGCCTCGACCAATCAGCAACGGGCACAGCGACGATGATGTCATAAAGGACGTAGAAATCCCGCGTCTGATTGGTCGAGGCCTCCAGGCCTCGACCAATCAGCAACGGGCACAGCAACGATGATGTCATAATGGTTGCCATGGTGACGATGATGTCATAAAGGTTGCCTCGACCAATCAGCGACGGGCACAGTCTGCCGCGAATTCTGGAATCATCATTGTCCATATACTACGGGGACATGCATATTCTAGAATACCCGATGCGTTAGAATCGGGCCACAATCTAGTAGTAAATATCTGTGGTTAGTTATAGCACCTCACTTCTCTTATTTTCCCATCACGCCTCTCATTTTCCCCATCACATCTTTCATTTTCCCTCTCACATCTCTCATTTTCTCCCTCACACCTCTCATTTTCCCCTCACTTCTCTTATTTTCCCCCTCACTCCTCTCATTCCCCCCTAACACTTGTCATTTCGACCTCACATCTGTCATTTTCCGATCACTCCACTATTTTCCCTCACTCCTCATTTTGCACTCACACCTTTTCATTTTCACCTCACACCTCTCATTTTCACCTCAGTATATACATGGATGTCATCTCCCATATATATATAATACACCTGTATGTCATCTCCTGTTTATAGTATATACCTGTATGTCATCTCCCCTGTATATAGTATATACCTGCTGTGTGTCATCTCCCCTGTATATAGTATATACCTGTATGTCATCCCCTCCTATATATAGTATATACCTGTATGTCATCTCCTCCTGTATATAGTATATACCTGTGTGTCATCTCCCCTGTATATAGTATATATCTGTGTGTCATCTCCTCCTGTATATAGTATATACCTGTATGTCATCTACTCCTATATATAGCATATACCTGTATTTCATCTCCTCCTGTATATAGTATATACCTGTAGGTCATCTGCTCCTGTATATAGTATATACCTGTGTGTCATCTCCTCCTGTGTATAGTATATACCTGTATGTCATCTCCTCCTGTATATAGTATGCACCTGTATGTCATCTCCTCCTCTATATAGTATATACCTGTGTCTCATCTCTCCTGTATATAGTATATACCTGTGTGTTTTCTCCCCTGTACATACTATATATCTGTATGTCATCTCCTCCTGTATCAGACCTCGTTCACATGTTATTTGATCAGTATTTTTACCTCAGTATTTGTAAGCTAAATTGGCAGCCTGATAAATCCCCAGCCAACAGGAAGCCCTCCCCCTGGCAGTATATATTAGCTCACACATACACATAATAGACAGGTCATGTGACTGACAGCTGGCATATTTCCTATATGGTACATTTGTTGCTCTTGTAGTTTGTCTGCTTATTAATCAGATTTTTATTTTTGAAGGATAATACCAGACTTGTATGTGTTTTAGGGCGAGTTTTGTGTGTCAAGTTGTGTGTGTTGAGTTGCGTGTGGCGACATGCATGTAGCGATTTTTGTGAGATGAGTTTTGTGTGGCGACATGCGTGTAGCAACTTTTTGTGTTTCGAGTTGCATGTGACAGGTTAGTATAGCAAGTTGTGTGCAGCAAGTTTTGCGCATGGCGAGTTTTGCGCGTGGCGAGTTTTATGTGTGGTGCCTTTTGAGTATGTGCAAGTTTTGTGTGAGTGAACTTTTGCATGTGTTGCAACTTTTGTGCATGTGGCAATTTTTCCGCGGGTGCAAGTTTTGCGTGTGGCAAGTTTTCCCATGAGGTGAGTTTTGCACGTGTGGCGAGTTTTGCGTGAGCCTAGTTTTGCATGTGGCGAGTATTACGCGTGGCGAGTTTTGAGCGGCGACTTTTGTGTTTCGACTTTTATGTGGCGAGGTTGGTGTATGTGTGGTGAAATGTGTGCTGAGGGTGGTATATGTGTTCAAGCACGTGGTACTGTTTGGCGCATTTTGTGTGCATGTTCATATCCCCGTGTGTGGTGAGTATCCCATGTCGGGGCCCCACCTTAGCAACTGTACGGTATATACTCTTTGGCGCCATCGCTCTCATTCTTTAAGTCCCCCTTGTTCACATCTGGCAGCTGTCAATTTGCCTCCAACACTTTTGCTTTCACTTTTTCCCCATTATGTAGATAGGGGCAAAATTGTTTGGTGAATTGGAATGCACGGGGTTAAAATTTCACCTCACAACATAGCCTATGATGCTCTCGGGGTCCAGACGTGTGACTGTGCAAAATTTTGTGGCTGTAGCTGCGACGCCTCCAACACTTTTCCTTTTCCTTTTTCCCCATTATGTAGATAGGGGCAAAATTGTTTGGTGAATTGGAAAGCACGGGGTTAAAATTTCACCTTAAAACATAGCCTATGACGCTCTCGGGGTCCAGACGTGTGACTGTGCAAAATTTTGTGGCTGTAGCTGCGACGCCTCCAACACTTTTCCTTTCACTATTTCCCCATTATGTAGATAGAGGCAAAATTGTTTGGTGAATTGGAAAGCGCGGGGTTAAAATTTCACCTCATAACATAGCCTATGGCGCTCTCGGGGTCCAGACATGTGATTGTGCAAAATTTTGTGGCTGTAGCTGCGACGGTTCAGATGCCAATCCCAGACATACACACATACACACATACACACATTCAGCTTTATATATTAGATACCGTACATTCGGCCGTGATTCTTACTAGTTTTTTATATCCTTTCTACATCTATATACGGTAGTTTCCTGATCGCGTCCTTTTTGTACTAGAGGGTAAATATACCCGGTTTTATTATTTAACATTGTTTTAATTAATCTGTGATTTCCCGTGACTATACTCCTCCTATTGTTATAATTATTACATAATAAAAAGTGGTTTTATTGGACTTTATTGGACTTTTGGTCGGTTAGTGGTGCTTTTCTTTTTGGTTTTATTGATTTTGTCCGATTGTCCATGGTAGAATACATTAGTCCTTCACGTGGTGGAAGCACTTACAGTATATGTTACAGTAACACTTCCATACAGGCAAATATTTTTATTACCACGTGTACCCCTTGCATATCTTTTTTTTATTCATTCTCTTGTAATAGTTGTAATAAGTCCCGAAACACTTGTTGGTGAGCCTGATCCAGACCATCCACCATCCGTGGCCTGTTGTGTAATGCTTGAAGGACAAGGCACCTACAGAACAAGTATAAATCCTTGATTAAAGTAAATTTGTCAACGGTCTGAATAGGTGAGAATGTTAAACCCCTCTGCAAAACCGATAATTCTGTTGGGGATAATTCATAATCAGAAAGGTTGATAACCTGCAATGTGTCATTTGGTACCTGAATATCTGGAGAGGCCACATCCATCGTAGGTGAGGTTATTCTTTGCGAAAATTCTTGTATTGTTTCTGCATTGGAGGACGACGGCCTCCGTATCTTGTTGTTCGTAATGGCATCTGAATGGCGTTTGCGCCCCCTTCGGGTCCGACATCGGGCTCGCTTTCGGCTGAAGATAAAAAAAAAAACACCGAAAGCAGGATATGTTGCAGTGAGCGTGTAGGAGACAGAAGCACAGGCGAGGACACCAGGGGGAGAACAACGGCGAGCAGACTGTCACCCTGGCCATAAATACAAATATATTGGCCTGCTCTCTATATTAGATCGGGGTGCTGGTGCGACAGACCATAAGGTCTAATATCAGTAGTATACTAAATCCACAGCACTCCCTAAGTGGAATATCTTATGCAGAAATGTAGATTTTTTTGAAAATGCTAATTTATTCAAATATAGAAAGAATCAATCAAGTATATCGGATCAAACATAAGGCAATATATACAGAATGTACTGTACATGCGACTCAGAATGGTTGTAAGGGGCTCTAAGACTTACATCAGAGACCGGCAGGGCAGCTGAACTGCAAGTTACTTGTCCGCCACACACATGAAGACACAGTAAAACATAGAGCCTGGGGTGTGATAGAGTCCATGTAAAAAAGCTTGAGTTACCTGTCACACAGGTATTGTCCTATCCTATATGGGGGACAGAGAGAAGAACTGTGAGGACCTTATCTGAAGCCATAGGCAGTAAGGGACTACAATACCACTGCGCTAGAGAGAAGGTTTTACTCTCTACCTGGAAAAGGGGACTCCCAACCTGCCTCCAAGCTGGCCGGACTCTACCTATCCTGTGGTCTGTACCCTGGACTGTGGCTACCTGAAGTCTTCAGTAAACAAGGTAATGAGACTGCGAACCTGTACTTGTACCATTCACCATCATCTTCCATCTACACACCGGGAGCCCTGGGGACCTACTTCACCTGTGGGAAGGTATACCATCTAGCTGCCATAACATCACCCCAGAGGACCCCTTAAAGCAGCGTCGGTCCCCAATGAATGAATACGACAGGTGGCACCACGAACATAAACTTTATTCAATTTCCCCTTTTACATGGGCGCCCAGGGCCACTGACCGGGTCGCCACCCCCTGTGAACACCGGACCCGGTACCGGGTACCCCACGGGCCTGGCCAGTGACTCAAATGCGTCCATGTGCCCAGGGTTTATCTGAGCAGGGATGGATTATTAGGTCATTTCGATCACCTGCGCACACAGGTGGTGTGCGTGCAATTGCCGCTGGGTGTCAGCTGATTCTGACAGCTGACCCTTGGCACTAAGTGCCAGGAGTGGTCACGCATTGCTTACGGCACTTTATCCCCCAAAATGTTGCAATCAAACAACAGCTCCACTGTGTTTTGATCAGAGACCTCGACGCGGGTCTCAATCATTGCCATGGTGACCCGATGTCGTCATGACGACATCTGGGTCACCAGAGCTAGGAATCTTGCTGATCATGTGCAGTGTATGATCTGCAACTTTCTCTGTCAGTGCAGAGGTGACAGTTTATTCAGCATGGGGATGCTGCTGCACCTCCATGCTGTGCAAGGGATCAGCCTGCAAAAAATGATAGTCCCATAGTGGGACAAAGTAAAAAAGTTAAAAAAAAAGTAAAAACATTTTTTAACCCCTTTACCCCCAAGGGTGGTTTGCACATTAATGACCGGGCCAATTTTTACAATTCTGACCACTGTCCCTTTATGAGGTTATAACTCTGGAATGCTTCAACGGATCCCAGTGATTCTGACATTGTTTTCTCGTGACATATAGTGGTAAAATTTCTTTGATATTACCTGCGTTTATTTGTGAAAAAAACGGAAATTTGGCAAAAATGTTGAAAATTTCGCAATTTTCCAACTTTGAATTGCTATGCAATTAAATCACAGAGATATGTCACACAAAATACTTAATAAGTAACATTTCCTACATGTCTACTTTACATCAGCACAATTTTGGAACAAAAATTTTTTTTTGTTAGGGAGTTATAAGGGTTAAAAGTTGACCAGCAATTTCTCATTTTTACAACACCATTTTTTTTTTAGGGACCACATCTCATTTGAAGTCATTTTGAGGGGTCTATATGATAGAATGGTGTCACACTTGGGTATTTTCTAAAAACTGCACCCCTCAAGGTGCTCAAAACCACATTCAAGAAGTTTATTAACCCTTTTGGTGCTTCACAGGAATTTTTGGAATGTTTAAATAAAAATGAACATTTAACTTTTTTTCACAAAAAATTTAATTCAGCTCCAATTTGTTTTATTTTACCAAGGGTAACAGGAGAAAATGGACCCCAAAAGTTGTTGTACAATTTGTCCTGAGTACACCGATACCCCATATGTGGGGGTAAACCACTGTTTGGGCGCATGACAGAGCTTGGAAGCGAAGGAGCGCCATTTGACTTTTCAATGCAAAATTGACTGGAATTGAGATGGGACACCATGTTGCGTTTGGAGAGCCCCTGATGTGCCTAAACATTGAAACCCCCCACAAGTGACACCATTTTGGAAAGTAGACCCCCTAAGGAACTTATCTAGAGGTGGGGTGAGCACTTTGATCCACCAAGTGCTTCACAGAAGGTTATAATGCAGAACGGTAAAAACAAAAAATAATATTTTTTCACAAAAATTATCTTTTCACCCCCAATTTTTTATTTTCCCAAGAGGAAGAGAAGAAAAATTGGACCCCAAAAGTTGTTGTACAATTTGTCCTGAGTACGCTGATACCCCATATGTGAGGGTAAACCAGTGTTTGGGCGCATGGGAGAGCCCGGAAGGGAAGGAGCGCCGTTTGACTTTTCAATGCAAAATTGACAGGAATTGAGATGGGATGCCATGTTGCGTTTGGAGAGCCACTGATGTGCCTAAACAGTAGAAACCCCCCACAAGTGACACCATTTTGGAAAGTAGACCCCCTAAGGAACTTATCTAGATGTGTGGTGAGCGCTTTGACCCACCAAGGGCTTCACAGAAGTTTATAATGCAGAGCCGTAAAAATAAAACAAAAATTTTTTCCCACAAAAATTAATTTTTAGCCCCCAGTTTTGTATTTTCCCGAGGGTAACAGGAAAAATTGGACCCCAAAATTTGTTGTCCAATTTGTCCTGAGTGCGCTGATACCCCATACGTGGGGGGGAACCACTGTTTGGGCGCATGGGAGGGCTCGGAAAGGAAGGAGCGCCATTTGGAATGCAGACTTAGATGGAATGGTCTGCAGGCATCACATTGCATTTGCAGAGCCCCTAATGTATCTAAACATTAGAAACCCCCCACAAATGACACCATTTTGGAAAATAGACCCCCTAAGGAACTTATCTAGATGTGTGGTGAGCGCTTTGACCCACCAAGGGCTTCACTACAGTTTATAACGCAGAGCCGTGAAAATAAAAAATCTTTTTTTTCCCACAAAAATTATTTCTTAGCCCCCAGTTTTGTATTTTCCCAAGGGTAACAGGAGAAATTGGACCCCAAAAGTTGTTGTCCAATTTGTCCTGAGTACGCTGATACCCCATATGTTGGGGTAAACCCCTGTTTGGGCACACGGGAGAGCTCGGAAGGGAAGAAGCACTGTTTTACTTTTTCAACGCAGAATTGGCTGGAATTGAGATCGGACGCTGTTATGAACAGGTAATTCAGAACCACAATGGACCTTGAAGTTCAGAGCACACAAAGTGACCTGACAATTACCAAAAACATAGGACGAGCTCTGAGACGTGGGAACTCTGCTGACCGCAATCCCTAATCCTATCCAACCACACTAGAGGTAGCCGTGGAGCGCTCCTGACCAGTCCTATGCGCCTCGAGCACAGCCTGAGAAACTAGCTAGCCCTAAGAAAGAAAAATAAGCCTAGCTTGCCTCAGAGAAATACCCCAAAGGAAAATGCAGCCCCCCACATATAATGACTGTGAGTTGAGATGAAAATACAAACGCAGAGATGAAATAGATTTAGCAAAGTGAGGCCCAACTTACTGAACAGACCGAAGATAGGAAAGATTGCTTTGCAGTCAACACAAAACCTTACAAACACCCACGCAGAGGGGGCAAAAAAACCCTCCGCACCGACTAACGGTGCGGAGGTGCTCCCTCTGCATCCCAGAGCTTCCAGCAAGCAAGAAAAACCAATATAGCAAGCTGGACAGAAAAAATAGCAAACAAAAATAACACAAGCAAAACTTAGCTTATGCAGGAAGACAGGCCACAGGAACGATCCAGGAGAAAGCAAGACCAATACTAGAACATTGACTGGAGGCCAGGATCAAAGCACTAGGTGGAGTTAAATAGAGCAGCATCTAACGACTTAACCTCATCACCTGAGGAAGGAAACTCAGAAGCCGCAGTACCACTCTCATCCAACAAAGGAAGCTCATAGACAGAACCAGCCGAAGTACCACTCACGACCACAGGAGGGAGCTTGGCCACAGAATTCACAACAGTACCCCCCCCTTGAGGAGGGGTCACCGAACCCTCACCAGAGCCCCCAGGCCGACCAGGATGAGCCACATGAAAGGCACGAACCAGATCGGCAGCATGGACATCAGAGGCAAAGACCCAGGAATTATCTTCCTGACCATAACCTTTCTACTTAACCAGATACTGGAGTTTCCGTCTCGAAACACGAGAATCCAAAATCTTCTCCACTATATACTCCAACTCCCCTTCAACCAAAACCGGAACAGGAGGATCAATAGATGGAACCACAGGTGCCACGTATCTCCGCAACAATGACCTATGGGACACGTTATGGATGGAAAAAGAAGCTGGAAGAGTCAAACGAAAAGACACAGGATTAAGAACCTCAGAAATCCTATATGGACCAATGAAACGAGGCTTAAACTTAGGAGAGGAAACCTTCATAGGAATATAACGAGATGACAACCAAACCAAATCCCCAACACGAAGTCGGGGACCCACACAGCGCCTGCGGTTAGCGAAACGTTGAGCCTTCTCCTGGGACAAAGTCAAATTGTCCACTACATGAGTCCAAATCTGCTGCAACCTATCCACCACAGTATCCACACCAGGACAGTCCGAAGACTCAACCTGCCCTGAAGAGAAACGAGGGTGGAACCCAGAATTGCAGAAAAACGGCGAAACCAAAGTAGCCGAGCTGGCCCGATTATTAAGGGCGAACTCAGCCAAAGGCAAAAAGGACACCCAATCATCCTGATCAGCAGAAACAAAACATCTCAGATATGTTTCCAAGGTCTAATTCGTTCGTTCAGTCTGGCCATTTGTCTGAGGATGGAAAGCCGAGGAAAAAGACAAATCAATGCCCATCCTAGCACAAAAGGCTCGCCAAATCCTCGAAACAAACTGGGAACCTCTGTCAGAAACGATGTTCTCTGGAATGCCATGTAAACGAACCACATGCTGGAAAAACAATGGCACCAAATCAGAGGAGGAAGGCAATTTAGACAAAGGCACCAAATGGACCATCTTAGAGAAGCGATCACAAACCACCCAAATGACCGACATTTTTTGAGAGATGGGGAGATCTGAAATAAAATCCATAGAGATATGTGTCCAAGGCCTCTTCGGGACCGGCAAGGGCAAAAGCAACCCACTGGCACGAGAACAGCAGGGCTTAGCCCGAGCACAAATCCCACAGGACTGCACGAAAGAACGCACATCCCATGACAGAGACGGCCACCAAAAGGATCTAGCCACCAAATCTCTGGTACCAAAGATTCCAGGATGACCAGCCAACACCGAACAATGAACCTCAGAGATAACTTTATTCGTCCACCTATCAGGGACAAACAGTTTCTCCGCTGGGCAACGGTCAGGTTTATTAGCCTGAAATTTTTGCAGCACCCGCCGCAAATAAGGGGAGATGGCAGACAAAATTACCCCCTCATTGAGAATACCCGCCGGCTCAGGCAAACCCGGAGAATCGGGCACAAAACTCCTAAACAGGGCATCCGCCTTCACATTTTTAGAGCCCGAAAGGTACGAAACCACAAAGTCAAAACGGGAGAAAAACAGCGACCAACGAGCCTGTCTAGGATTCAACCGTTTGGCAGACTCGAGATAAGTCAAGTTCTTGTGATCAGTCAAGACCACCACGCGATGCTTAGCTCCTTCAAGCCAATGATGCCACTCCTCGAATGCCCACTTCATGGCTAGCAACTCTCGATTGCCAACATCATAATTTCGCTCAGCAGGCGAAAATTTCCTGGAAAAGAAGGCGCATGGTTTCGTCACCGAGCAATCAGAACTTCTCTGCGACAAAACAGCCCCTGCTCCAATTTCAGAAGCATCAACCTCGACCTGGAACGGAAGTGAAACATCTGGTTGGCACAACACAGGGGCAGAAGAAAAACGACGCTTCAACTCCTGAAAAGCTTCCACAGCAGCAGAAGACCAATTGACCACATCAGCACCCTTCTTGGTTAAATCAGTCAATGGTTTAGCAATACTAGAAAAATTATTGATGAAGCGACGATAAAAATAAGCAAAGCCCAGGAACTTCTGCAGACTCTTCAGAGATGTTGGCTGAGTCCAATCATAAATGGCCTGAACTTTAACAAGGTCCATCTCGATAGTAGGAGAAAAAATGAACCCCAAAAATGAAACCTTCTAAACACCAAAGAGACACTTTGACCCCTTCACAAACAAAGAATTAGCACGCAGGACCTGGAACACCATTCTGACCTGCTTCACATGAGACTCCCAATCATCCGAGAAGACCAAAATATCATCCAAGTATACAATCAGGAATTTATCCAGGTACTCTCAGAAGATGTCATGCATAAAGGACTGAAACACTGATGGAGCATTAGAAAGCCCGAATGGCATAACCAGGTACTCAAAATGGCCTTCGGGTGTATTAAATGCTGTTTTCCATTCATCGCCCCGTTTAATACGCACAAGATTATATGCACCACGAAGATCTATCTTGGTGAACCAACTAGCCCCCTTAATCCGAGCAAATAAATCAGACAGCAGCGGCAAGGGGTACTGAAATTTGACAGTAATTTTATTTAGAAGGCGGTAATCAATACAAGGTCTCAGCGAACCATCCTTCTTGGCCACAAAAAAGAACCCCGCTCCCAATGGCGACGATGACGGGCGAATATGACCCTTCTCCAAAGACTCCTTCACGTAACTCCGCATAGCGGCGTGCTCAGGTACAGATAAATTAAACTGTCGACCCTTAGGAAACTTACTACCAGGAATCAAATCGATAGCACAATCACAATCCCTATGCGGAGGTAGGGCATTGGACTTGGGCTCATCGAATACATCCCGGTAATCAGACAAGAACTCTGGGACCTCATAAGGGGTGGATGATGAGATAGACAGAAATGGAACATCACCATGTACCCCCTGACAACCCCAGCTGGACACAGACATTGATTTCCAATCTAATACTGGGTTATGGACTTGTAGCCATGGCAACCCCAACACGACCACATCATGCAGATTATGCAACACCAGAAAGCGAATATCCTCCTGGTGCGCAGGAGCCATGCACATGGTCAGCTGGGTCCAATACTGAGGCTTATTCTTGGCCTAAGGCGTAGCATCAATTCCTCTCAATGGAATAGGACACTGCAAGGGCTCCAAGACAAACCCACAGTGCCTAGCAAACTCCAAGTCCATCAAATTCAGGGCAGCGCCTGAATCCACAAATGCCATGACAGAATAGGAAGACAAAGAGCAGATCAAAGTAACGGACAAAAGAAATTTCGACTGTACCGTACCAATGGTGGCAGACCTAGCGAACCGCTTAGGACAATTGGAGATAGCATGAGTGGAATCACCACAGTAGAAACACAGCCCATTCTGACGTCTGTGTTCTTGCCTTTCAGCTCTGGTCAAAGTCCTATCGCACTGCATAGGCTCAGGTTTAAGCTCAGGTAATACCGCCAAATGGTGGCCAGGTTTACGCTCACGCAAGCGTCGACCGATCTGAATGGCCAAAGACATAGACTCATTCAAACCAGCAGGCATAGGAAATCCCACCATGACATCCTTAAGGGCTTCAGAGAGACCCTTTCTGAAAATAGCTGCAAGCGCACATTCATTCCATTGAGTGAGCATGGACCACTTTCTAAACTTCTGACAATAAATCTCTATCTCATCCTGAGCCTGACACAGAGCCAGCAAATTTTTCTCTGCCTGATCCACTGAATTAGGTTCATCGTACAGCAATCCGAGCGCCAGAAAAAACGCATCAATATTACATAATGCAGGATCTCCTGGCGCAAGGGAAAATGCCCAGCCTTGAGGGTTGCCACGTAATAAAGAAATAATGATCTTAACTTGTTGAACTGGGTCACCAGAGGAGCGGGGTTTCAAAGCCAGAAATAGTTTACAATTATTTTTAAAATTCAAAAACTTAGCTCTATCTCCAGAAAATTACTCAGGAATAGGAATTTTAGGTTCTAACATAGGATTCTGAACCACTAAATCTTGAATATTCTGTACATTTATAGCGAGATTATCCATCAAAGAGAACAGACCCTGAATGTCCATGTCCACACCTGTGTTCTGAACCACCCTGATGTAAAGGGGAAAAGAAAGACAGAACACAGTGCAAAGAAAAAAAAATGGTCTCAGAACTTCTCTTTTCCCTCTATTGAGAAGCATTAGTACTTTGGGCCTCCAGTACTGTTATGAACAGGTAATTCAGAACCACAATGGACCTTGAAGTTCAGAGCACACAAAGTGACCTGACAATTACCAAAAACATAGGACGAGCTCTGAGACGTGGGAACTCTGCTGACCGCAATCCCTAATCCTATCCAACCACACTAGAGGTAGCCGTGGAGCGCTCCTGACCAGTCCTATGCGCCTCGAGCACAGCCTGAGAAACTAGCTAGCCCTAAGAAAGAAAAATAAGCCTAGCTTGCCTCAGAGAAATACCCCAAAGGAAAAGGCAGCCCCCCACATATAATGACTGTGAGTTGAGATGAAAATACAAACGCAGAGATGAAATAGATTTAGCAAAGTGAGGCCCAACTTACTGAACAGACCGAAGATAGGAAAGATTGCTTTGCGGTCAACACAAAACCCTACACACAACCACGCAGAGGGGGCAAAAAGACCCTCCGCACCGACTAACGGTACGGAGGTGCTCCCTCTGCATCCCAGAGCTTCCAGCAAGCAAGAAAAACCAATATAGCAAGCTGGACAGAAAAAATAGCAAACAAAAATAACACAAGCAAAACTTAGCTTATGCAGGAAGACAGGCCACAGGAACGATCCAGGAGAAAGCAAGACCAATACTAGAACATTGACTGGAGGCCAGGATCAAAGCACTAGGTGGAGTTAAATAGAGCAGCACCTAACGACTTAACCTCATCACCTGAGGAAGGAAACTCAGAAGCCGCAGTACCACTCTCATCCACCAAAGGAAGCTCATAGACAGAACCAGCCGTAGTACCACTCACGACCACAGGAGGGAGCTTGGCCACAGAATTCACAACAGGACGCCATGTCGCGTTTGGAGAGCCCCCAATTATAACTGAAACCCTAATCCAAACACACCCCTAACCCTAATCCCAACAGTAACCCTAACCACACCTCTAACACTGACACACCCCTAACCCTAATCCCAACCCTAATCTCAACCCTATTCCCAACTGTAAATGTAATCTAAACCCTAACCGTAACTTTAGCCCCAACCCTAATTGTAGCCATAACCCTAGCCCTAACCCTAGCCCTAACCCTTGCCCTAACCCTAGCCCTAACTCTAGCCCTAACCCTAACCCTAACTCTAGCCCTAACCCTAGCCCTAGCCCTAACCCTAGCCCTAACCCTAATGGGAAAATGGAAATAAATACATTTTTTTAATTTTTCCCTAACTAAGGGGGTGATGAAGGGGGGTTTGATTTACTTTTATAGCAGGTTTTTAGCGGATTTTTATGATTGGCAGCCGTCACACACTGAAAGACGCTTTTTATTGCAAAAAAATATTTTTTGCGTTACCACATTTTGAGAGCTATAATTTTTCCATATTTTGGTCAACAGAGTCATGTGAGGTCTTGTTTTTTGTGGGACGAGTTGACGTTTTTATTGGTAACATTTTCGGGCACGTGACATTTTTTGATCGCTTTTTATTCCAATTTTTGTGAGGCAGATTGACCAAAAACCAGCTATTCATGAATTTCTTTTGGGGGAGGCGTTTATACCATTCCGCGTTTGGTAAAATTGATGAAGCAGTTTAATTCTTCGGGTCAGTACGATTACAGCGATACCTCATGTATATAATTTTTTTATGTTTTGGCGCTTATTTGCATCGCTTTATTCTCAGGACTATAACTTTTTTATTTTTTTGCTGATGATGCTGTATGGCGGCTCGTTTTTTGCGGGACAAGATGACATTTTCAGCGGTACCATGGTTATTTATATCTGTCTTTTTGATCGCGTGTTATTCCACTTTTTGTTTGGCGGTATGATAATAAAGCGTTGTTTTTTGCCTCGTTTTTTTTTTTTCTTACGGTGTTTACTGAAGGGGTTAACTAGTGGGACAGTTTTATAGGTCGGGTCGTTACGGACGCGGCGATACTAAATATGTGTACTTTTATTGTTTTTTTTTATTTAGATAAAGAAATGTATTTATGGGAATTAATATATTTTTTTTTCATTATTTAGGATTTTTTTTTAATATTTTTTTTTACACATTTGGAATTTTTTTTTTTTAACTTTTTTACTTTGTCCCAGGGGGGACATCACAGATCGATGATCTGACAGTTTGCACAGCACTCTGTCAGATCACCGATCTGTCTGAGAGCTATGCAGGCTTACCAAGCCCTGCTCTGAGCAGGCACTTGGTAAGCCACCTCCCTCCCTGCAGGACCCGGATGCCGCGGCCATCTTGGATCCGGGGCCTGCAGCGAGGAAGGAGGTAGGAGACCCTTGCAGCAACGCGATCACATCGCGTTGCTGCGGGGGGCTCAGGGAAGCCCGCAGGGAGCCCCCTCCCTGCGGGATGCTTCCCTATACCGCCGGCACATCGCGATCATGTTTGATCGCGGTGTGCTGGGGGTTAATGTGCCGGGAGCGGTCCGTGACCGCTCCTGGCACATAGTGACGGATGTCAGCTGCGATAGGCAGCTGATTCCCGGCCGCGATCGGCCACGCTCCCCCCGTGAGCGCGGCCGATCGTGCTGGACGTACTATCCCGTCGGTGGTCATAGGGGCCCACCCGACCTCGATGGGATAGTACGTCCAATGTCAGAAAGGGGTTAAATAATTGTAAAAATATTTTTTAAAAAAATTAAAAATAATAAAAAACCAAAAGATATTGTATCTATAAATAAATATTTGTATTAAAAATATAAACAATAAAAGTACACATATTTGATATCACCACGTCCACAATGCCACTAGTTAATGTCTTTAGTGGACACCATAAAAAAAGCAAGACAAGTGTCTTGTCCTGCAAAAATCAGTTGGTGATACTGCTCCATCAGGGGAAAAATATAAAAAGTTAAAGCACTCAGAATAAAGCGATGCAAATATAATTTTTTTCTATAAAATAGTTTTTACTATGTAAAAGCACCAAAACATAAAAAACTATATACTGTAAATGAGGTATCGCTGTAATCATGCTGACCCAAAGAATAAAGCTGCCTTATCATTATTACCAAGCACGGAACATCATAACCCCCAGCCCCCCAACCCCCACAAAAGAAATTCCTGAATTGTTGGTTTTTGTTCATTCTGCCTCCCAAAAATTGGAATAGAAAGCAATTAAAAAATGTCACCTGCCCTAAAATGGTACCAATAAAAAATGTCAACTCGTCCCACAAAAAACAAACCATCACATGACACTGTGGACCAAAATATCTAAAAATTATAGCTCTCAAAATATGGTGATGCAAAAACTATTTTTTGCAATAAAAAGCGTCTTTTTAGTGTGTGAGAGCAGCCAAACATAGAAACCTGATATAAATCTGGTATCTCTGTAATCGCACCGACCAGAAGAATAAAGTCGCCTAATCACTTATGCCAGCGTAAAAAATAAATAAAACCAATTCTTCACCTGCTCTTTATCTTTCATTTTGTCTCCCAAAGATCCTAGTAAGGCTCGGCACACATTTACCCTGAACACTTGAACCGAGGTTTCCATGTAAATCTCTGAAATACATGATTTAAATGGAACCTCTGGTGGAATATTCCCTATAATGAGGCAAATGTCGCTACTGTGGACACCGTCTGACCTGTGATCCGGCGGTGTCCGTCTTTTTAGGATTGCATAAAAGTGCCGTCGGCCACAGTTTTGTGCACTTCTGAAAAAAAGGACACCGCTGAATAGAGGCCAGAGAGAGTCCAGCGTAAGGCCGGGATCACACATGCGAGAAACACGTCCGTGTCTCGCATGTGAAATCCAAGCTCTGGCACCGGCACTCCAGAGCGGAGCGTGCAACTCCATGTGTTGCTATGCGGCTGCACGCTCCGCTCTGGAGTGCCGGTGCCAGAGCTTAGTTTTCAAATGCGAGACGTGTTTCTCACATGTGTGATCCCGGCCTAACTCTGCAGCCTCATTATAGTGAATGGATCCCTCAGGGTGTCATCTGAATCACGTCACTCAGAGATTTAGATAGAAACCCCAAAGTAAGTAAGTAAATGCTCAGCGTAGAGCACCAGATAAATGTGATCCCAAACATTATGTAAATTGTTCCCAATAAGAGCTTCAACTCAATCCACAAACAATGGAAAAGCGAAATGGCTCCTCACCCTCCAAAAGAAATTCAGCAAATTCTACGCTCCCAAATCCAAATATCCTCTCCCTTCTGAGCCTCACAGTGTATCTAAACCACATATAGCTTCCACGTTTGGAATTTCTGAAGCGATGAGAGCCCGCCTAACTTACAGGTGCATGCCTCCAGAAGCACTGGCTGGGAATAACATACTGGTGACTACATAGTACTGGTCACTACAGCGTACTGATCACTACAACAGCAATTTGCAATTTTCACTTGGTAACATTCATTGCTGCTTGCTTCTGGATAATACCCATGGAGTCAAAATCGTCACTACACCTGCAAATATATTCCCCAAGAGGTATAGTTTCCAAAATAAGGTCACTTGAGGGAGGATTCTGCTCTTCTAGCAATTAGGGGCTCTGTAAATGGAGTCGGCAAACTGTTCTAGGAACATCTGCGCTCCAGGAGGCAAATAGCTTTCTGTTCCTCCAGAGTCTCTCCGTGTGGCTAAGTGGTACTGTACAGCCACCTATGGGGTATTGCCACGTACACTAGAAGTTATAGGACAAATTTTGGTGCAATTTTTACCCACTTCTTTGTGAAAATATAAAATCTAGGGCTAAAACAAAATTTTGGTGGTAAAAGTGTAGTAATTTTTTCTTTACTGCCCAATGGTATAAAATTCCGTGACACACACATGGTGTTAATATGAACACTGCACCTTAGATGAATTCATTGAGAGGTGTAGTTAGTAATATGGTGCTACTTATGTTTTGTTTTTGCTGTTCTTGCACCTCAGGGACTCTGCCAATGTGATATGGCACCGTCAAGTTATTTCAGCAAAATCTGAACTCCAATATGGCGCCTCTTCCCTTCTGAGCTTTGCACTGTGCCGCAAAAGTAGTATTCCCCCACGTATGAGATATTGGCGTACTCAGGAAAAATTGCACAGCAAATTGCATGGTGTATTTTTTCCTATTACCCTTATGAAAATTCATTTTGAGGCTAAAATATAATTTTTGACGGGAAAATGTTTGTTTTTTTCTTTTCGTGGCTCAACATTATAAACTTATCTATACATACACCGACACCGTTGCATTTTCCTGACACCCACCACAGCTAGATTAATGTGCGCAGTAGGGACTCCACTCCAGCTTAACACTGCCGAGACAGCCCTTCCTCTCAGCCTAGGTCTTGCAACACTGCCAGACTCCTGCTGCTGCCAGCTTCCTGCAGCAGAGACCCTGCGTCCTGTGACCCTGCTCCACTACCACCTATATAAGACGTACAACCGTTTCCCTCCCAAGTTTTTTTGGGAAAAAAGTGCGCATTACAGTTCCAAAAATTTGGTTCACAAATTATTTTGACAGTAATTATCGTTACAGCTACATGGGTTATTGGCATACTCAGGAGAAATTGCATAACAAATTTTGGAGTCCATTTTCTCCTGTTACCTTTGTTAAAATCAAAAGTTTGACACTAAAAAGAACATTTAAAAAAAAAAACACAAAATTGAGCTTAACTTAAGTTGGTATACATGCAGAGGTAAAACGCATGTTAAAGGGACACTGTCGCCTGGATTTGGAGGGAACAATCTTCAGCCATGGAGGCGGGGTTTTGGGGTTTTTGATTCACCCTTTCCTTACCCGCTGGCTGCATGCTGGCTGCAATATTGGATTGAAGTTCATTCTCTGTCCTCCATAGTACACGCCTGCGCAAGGCAATCTTTCCTTGCACAGGCGTGTACTATGGAGGACAGAGAATGAACTTCAATCCAATATTGCAGCCAGCATGCAGCCAGCGGGTAAGGAAAGGGTGAATCAAAAACCCAAAAACCCCGCCTCCATGGCTGAAGATTGTTCCCTCCAAATCCAGGTGACAGTGTCCCTTTAAAAATGGCCACAAAACATAAAACCTATAAGAAAAAAAGTAAATGAAAACCCTGATATAACTAAGTAAAAAAAGCAAAAATGCATTTAAATAACAGAGTTTTTAGTAATACTGTTTTTTGATCAAAAAATAGCACAAAAGCCATCCCACCTCGTCACGGTAACTCTGATCGGGACAGTCCTAAACTATCTAATATTAAAACCTTACCATGTGTCAATGTTGACCTCAGTGTGAATAAGGGCAGATAAAAGGACTGAGCCCAAACAGTGAAACACTAGACTAGGGAAGCCTTATATAGTTTCTAGCTCAGAAACAGGGAGGCCACACCCCGGATTGCACAGAATGCAACAATGCACAGAAAACCCCCCCCACAAAATTGAGCTTAACTTAAGTTGGTATACATGCAGAGGTAAAACGCATGTTAAAAATGGCCACAAAACATAAAACTTACAAGAGAAAAAAGTAAATGAAAACCCTGATATAACTAAGTAAAAAAAGCAAAAATGCATTTAAATAACAGAGTTTTTAGTAATACTGTTTTTTGATAAAAAAATAGCACAAAAGCCATCCCACCTCGTCACGGTAACTCTGATCGGGACAGTCCTAAACTATCTAATATAAAAAGAACATTTTGCGGTAAAAATGTTATTTTTTGTTTTCACAACTCTACTTATAAACTTCTGTACAACACCTGGGAGTTCAAGGTGCTCACCACACATCTAAGTACATTCCTTAAGTGGTCTAGTTTCCAAAATGGGGTCACTTGTGGGGGGTTATAACTGTTTATCGGCATCAGAGACTCTCCAAACGCGACATGGCATCTGCCAGTTGTTCCAGCAAATTTTGCATTCAAATGTTGCTCCTTCCCTTACGAGCTCTGCCGTGCACCCAAACAGTGGTTTTCTGCCTCATATGGGGTATTGGTTTACTCAGGAGAAATTGAACAACCAGAGAGGTGAATATTGATTTCGCTTAAGTAGTGGCACTCGTGACTGCCCTACAGCTGCAGGAAGGCTCCGGCTGACACTGTGAGCGCAGAGAGCAGTGAGTATTCATTGCTCTTCAGTAGCGCGCACAGTCCTGGCATGCAGAGCAGTGAGTATTCTGGCAGTTACCCTTTGGCTTGGAAGCAGCGCATGATGTCCCTGCCATGCGCTGCTTACAAGCATAAAGCAGCTGCTGGCATTGGAACAAGATGCTGCGAGGGAGCGCCTGGAAGATAAGTGTACGTTTTAAAAAATGTTTTCTGATGGGGCAATGCATACCAGGATGGGGGTGGGGGCCAATTATACTAGGATAAGGATGGAGCCATGCATACCAGAACTGGGATGGGGGCGGCCAATCATACCAGAATATGGGATGGGGCCATGCATACTAGGACGAGATGGAGTCCCTGAATACCAGGATAAGGATGGGGCCATGCATACTAGGATGAGATGGGGCGCTGCACACTAAGATGAGATGGGGGCCCTGCATACCAGGATAGGGATGGGGCCATGACCAGGGGCTGGCAGGCACTTTCCAGCCTGGGGGGCAATCACAAGGCAGTGGCTCTCTAGTTGCGGTGGCCCTGCTTACCTCTGGCCATTGCATTAAAGCAGCAGAGATAACAGGCTTTAAAAACAGGCTGGTACATAGATTTGCGAACAGAACAGAGCTTGCTGCATAGATATGGGAGCAGAACCAAGCTTACTCCAGAGATATGGGAGCAGAATCGAGCTTACTCCAGAGATATGGGAGCAGAACCAAGCTTACTACAGAGTAGTGGCGTAACTACAAAGTTATGGGCCCCGGTAAATTAGAAACGGCGACACGCGCAAACATCATCTGCATTAGTAATACATGCACCATTACAGAATTAGTTGTAGGCTGTCTTCACAAGAGTGAAGTTCACAGTCTGTATACAGACCACAACCTCCAGCCTCGTGGAGGGTATTCTGATCCGAACTCACACCCGCGTGTGTCTATGGCAATAAGCTCCTGTAAACCCAGCCTGACAGGGACAACCCCTTATAAATGAAAGTGTGCCCCTCTAAATCCTGCAATCACCTGCAACCCTGCATCATCCTAACAAGTAATACTGCCAATTCTCCAACCATAAGTTGTGCATTTCCAGAGCTGGGAAACGGGAGTTCAATACTAGATCACGTCAACTATGGTTCCAGTCCCGCCTCAAGGAAGTATGGCAGAGAGGTGTGATAAGACTATTAGAAAAACTACTGCCACACACACGGCTGTACATACTGGTGGAAGTGTGAGGTCATTAGTGCCTGTGTATGGACATGTCAGAGGCTAGAGAGAAGAAAGTTTGGCCCCTCTTAGCTTCTGGCAATGTTTTACCTCAGCTCACATTTGGGTCATACCATTGTAAAACAGGTAGACATATTTATCCACTGACATTACTATTCATAAGGAACTGCTGTCTACACTTGAGTTGCCCACTGTATATAGTCAGTGTGGGGATGTGGGCTACAGAACAACACAGGGCGATGACACTGCTACCTGAACCCTTCAGCTGCCCTACAATATGCAGGGAGTAAAACCAGTACAAAGTATGACAGCGCTGTCCAGGACCGGACTGAGACAAAAAAGCAGCCCTGCCACAAAAACCCCACCAGCCTACATACTATAACACACCCAATCAGTGGATTTTTCTACACTGTGTTGTGGCCTTCAACAGTCCTCTTAAAAATGCTATTTGAAGAACGATGTGTGAATGCCGCCACAGTGCGCATGATCGACCACTTCTTTAGAGCGCCGGTTCTCGGGATGATGGGGGTCCCAGCGATCGGACCCCAGCAACTACAAAGTTCTCGGGTTAAGGGGATTACTTGGCATAATCCATTTAAATGGGTTTTCCAATATATGCATATTTTATTTTCCCATAGTATTTCTGAAAATAATAAATCAATATTAACTCTCCCAAAGACCAATTCCGCCTCTCCGAGAACAGGACAGGAGAAGTGGTACTGTACAGTATATATATACAGGACAGGAGGGGAGTGGTACTGTGCAGTGCATATATACAGGACAGGAGGAGTGGTACTGTACAGTATATATATACAGGACAGGAGGAGTGGTACTGTGCAGTGTATATACACAGGACAGGAGGAGTGGTACTGTGCAGTGTATATATATAGGACAGGAGGAGTGGTACTGTGCAGTGTATATATACAGGACAGGAGAAGTGGTACTGTGCAGTGTATATATACAGGACAGGAGGAGTGGTACTGTGTAGTGTATATATACAGGACAGGAGGAGTGATACTGTGCAGTGTATATATACAGGACAGGAGGACTGGTTCTGTGCAGTGTATATATACAGGACAGGAGAAGTGGTACTGTGCAGTGTATATATACAGGACAGGAGAAATGGTACTGTGCAGTGTATATATACAGGACAGGAGGAGTTGCACTGTGCAGTGTATATATACAGGACAGGAGAAGTGGTACTGTGCAGTGTATATATACAGGACAGGAGGAGTTGCACTGTGCAGTGTATATATACAGGACAGGAGAAATGGTACTGTGCAGTGTATATATACAGGACAGGAGGAGTTGCACTGTGCAGTGTATATATACAGGACAGGAGAAATGGTACTGTGCAGTGTATATATACAGGACAGGAGAAGTGGTACTGTGCAGTGTATATATACAGGACAGGAGGAATGATACTGTGCAGTGTATGTATACAGATACTTAGATTTACACCACGCAGGCAATACAGTGTATATATATATATATATATATATATATATATATATATATATCATAACTGAGCAGCACCAAATCTTTATGGGGTTGTCCACTACTAGGACAACCCCTAAATGTTCAGCCCCAATAAAATAATAAAGCCTATACTCATCTCCTGTGCCAGTGCCGTTTCCACAGTGGCTGTGATGTGGTGTTGTGACACGTGATGCCCGGCATCAATCAGCACGGGTGTCACTGTCTCAATCTTCGGACAAATTGAACATAAAGAGGAAGTCGGGGATCAAGCAGCTCATCCTGGACTTCCTCTTCATGTTGATAAAATCCCACATCCTAGATATCACTGAATAAAATATTCCAGTTGTAAATCTTTATTCATTACATAGTGGAATGTGTTGAGAACAATAAAGCATAAAAATGATCAACATAAATCACAACTAATATCCTACGGAGGTCTGGAGCTGGAATGATACTGAAAATCAAAGTGGAAAATGAAGTTACAGGCTGATCCAACTTCAGTGGAAATGCCTCAAGACAAGGAAATGATGCTCAGTAGTGTGTGTGGCCTCCACGTGCCTGTATGACCTCCCTACAATGCCTGGGCATGCTCCTGATGAGGCTGCAGATGGTCTCCTGAGGGATCTCCTCCCAGACCTGGACTAAATCATCTGCCAACTCCTGGACAATCTGTGGTGCAACGTGACATTGGTGGATGGTACATGATGTCCCAGATGTGTTCAATCGGATTCAGGTCAGGAGAACTGGCAGGCCAGTCCATAGCCTCAATGCCTTCATCTTGCAGGAACTGCTGACACATTCCAGCCACATGAGGTCTGGCATTGTCCTGCATTAGGAGGAACCCAGGGCCAACCGCACCAGCATATGGTCTCACAAGGGGTCTGTGGCTCTCATCCCGGTACCTAATGGCAGTCAGGCTACCTCTGGCAAGCACACTGAGAGCTTTGCGGCCCTCCAAACAAATGCCACCCCACACCATTACTGACCCACTGCCAAACCGGTCAAGCGGAAGGATGTTGCAGGCAGTAGATCGCTCTCCACGGCGTCTCCAGACTCTGTCGCGTCTGTCACATGTGCTCAGTTTGAACCTACTTTCATCTGTGAAGAGCAAAGGGCGCCAGTGGCAAATTTGCCAATCCTGGTGTTCTGTGGCAAATGTCAAGCATCCTGCACTGTGTTGGGCTGTGAGCACAACCCCCATCTGTGGACATCGGGCACTCAGACCATCCTTTTATAACCGTTTGTGCAGACACATGCACATTTGTGGCCTGCTGGGGGTCATTTTGCATGGCTCTGGCAGTGCTCCTAATGTTCATCCTTGAACAAAGGCTGAGGTAGTGGTCCTGCTGCTGGGTTGTTGCTACCCTACGACTTCCTCAACGTCTCCTGGTGTACTGACCTGTCTCCTGTTATGCTGTGCATCCAGCATCTGGACACTATGCTGACAGACAGCAAACCTTCTTGCCATAGCTCACATTGATGTGCCATCCTAGATGAGCTGCACTACCTGAGTCACTTGTGTGGGTTGTAGAGTCCGTCTCATGCTACCACGAGTATGAAAGCACAACCAACATTCAAAAGTGACCAAAACATCAGCCAGAAAGCATTGGTACTGAGATGTGGTCTGTGGTCCCCACCTGCAGAACCACTCTTTTATTGAGTGTGTCTTGATAATTGCCAATCATTTCCATCAGTTGTCTATTCCATTTGCACAACAGCATGTGAAATTGATTGTCAAACAGTGTTGCTTCCTAAGTGGAGAGTATATCTGCGACTCCAGCGAATCAAACCAGACTGAGAAAATAAACAGGCACAGTCTAAGCTGGACAAAATAGAAACAATGAACAGCACAGAAAATAAACACAAGCCTGTGTGCCTAAGAAAAAGAAGCAGACACTTATCTTTGCTGAATTGGCAGCAAGCAGGAGAGGCCAGGCAGAGAACCAACACTTCCAAAAGAACATTGACAACTGGCAAGGACTAATGAGTCCTGCAAAGCTAAATACCCCAGTCAGAATTGCAATTAGCAGAAACACCTGTCCAAGACTGCAGCCTGGAAACAACTGCATTACCATCTACAACCACCGGAGGGAGCCCAAAAGCAGAATTCACAACACTGTGCTATATACTACTCGGGCTATGTTATATGGTACGTGGCTGTGCTATATACTACATGGCTGTGCTATATACTACTCGGGCTGTGTTATATGCTATGTGGCTGTGCTATATACTACGTGGCTGTGCTATATACTACTCGGGCTGTGTTATATGCTATGTGGCTGTGCTATATACTATGTGGGCTGTGTTATATGATACATGGGCTGTGTTATATGCTACGTGGGCTGTGTTATATGCTACGTGGGCTGTGTTATATACTACGTGGCTGTGCTATATACTACATGGGCTGTGCTATATGCTATGTGGGCTGTATTATATACTACGTGGGCTGTGTTATATGCTATGTGGGCTGTGCTATATACTACGTGGCTTGTTATGAACAGGTAATTCAGAACCACAATGGACATTGAAGTTCAGAGCACACAAAGTGACCTGACAATTACGAAAAACAAAGGACGAGCTCTGAGACGTGGGAACTCTGCTGACCGCAATCCCTAATCCTAACACACCACACTAGAGGTAGCCGTGGATTGCGCCTAACGCTCCCTATGCAACTCGGCACAGCCTGAGAAACTAACTAGCCCTGAAGATAGAAAAATAAGCCTACCTTGCCTCAGAGAAATTCCCCAAAGGAAAAGGCAGCCCCCCACATACAATGACTGTGAGTAAGATGAAAATACAAACACAGAGAGAAATAGATTTAGCCAAGTGAGGCCCGACTTACTGAATAGACCGAGGATAGGAAAGATAGCTTTGCGGTCAACACAAAAACCTACAAACAACCACGCAGAGGGGCAAAAAGACCCTCCGCACCGACTAACGGTACGGAGGTGCTCCCTCTGCGTCTCAGAGCTTCCAGCAAGCAAGAAAAACCAATAAAGCAAGCTGGACAGAAAAAATAGCAAGCAAAAATAACACAAGCAAAACTTAGCTTATGCAGGATAGACAGGCCACAGGAACGATCCAGGAGGAAGCAAGACCAATACTAGAACATTGACTGGAGGCCAGGATCAAAGCACCAGGTGGAGTTAAATAGAGCAGCACCTAACGACTTAACCTCATCACCTGAGGAAGGAAACTCAGAAGCCACAGTACCACTCTCATCCACCAAAGGAAGCTCATAGACAGAACCAGCCGAAGTACCACTCTCGACCACAGGAGGGAGCTTGGCCACAGAATTCACAACAGTACCCCCCCTTGAGGAGGGGTCACCGAACCCTCACCAGAGCCCCCAGGCCGACCAGGATGAGCCACATGAAAGGCACGAACCAGATTGGCAGCATGGAGATCAGAGGCAAAAACCCAGGAATTATCTTCCTGACCATAACCTTTCCACTTAACCAGATACTGGAGTTTCCATCTCGAAACACAAGAATCCAAAATCTTCTCCACTATATACTCCAATTCCCCTTCAACCAAAACCGGAGCAGGAGGATCAATAGATGGAACCACAGGTGCCACGTATCTCCGCAACAATGACCTATGGAACACGTTATGGATGGAAAAAGAAGCTGGAAGAGTCAAACGAAAAGACACAGGATTAAGAACCTCAGAAATCCTATATGGACCAATGAAACGAGGCTTAAATTTAGGAGAGGAAACCTTCATAGGAATATAACGAGATGACAACCAAACCAAATCCCTAACACGAAGTCGGGGACCCACACAGCGCCTGCGGTTAGCGAAACGTTGAGGCTTCTCCTGGGACAAAGTCAGATTGTCCACTACATGAGTCCAAATCTGCTGCAACCTATCCACCACAGTATCCACACCAGGACAGTCCGAAGACTCAACCTGCCCTGAAGAGAAACGAGGGTGGAACCCAGAATTGCAGAAAAACGGCGAAACCAAAGTAGCCGAGCTGGCCCGATTATTAAGGGCGAACTCAGCCAAAGGCAAAAAGGACACCCAATCATCCTGATTAGCAGAAACAAAACATCTCAGATATGTTTCCAAGGTCTGATTGGTTCGTTCAGTCTGGCCATTTGTCTGAGGATGGAAAGCCGAGGAAAAAGACAAATCAATGCCCATCCTAGCACAAAAGGCTCACCAAAACCTCGAAACAAACTGGGAACCTCTGTCAGAAACGATGTTCTCTGGAATGCCATGTAAACGAACCACATGTTGGAAAAACAACGGCACCAAATCAGAGGAGGAAGGCAATTTAGACAAAGGCACCAAATGGACCATCTTAGAGAAGCGATCACAAACCACCCAAATGACCGACATTCTTTGAGAGACGGGGAGATCCGAAATAAAATCCATAGAGATATGTGTCCAAGGCCTCTTTGGGACCGGCAAGGGCAAAAGCACCCCACTGGCACGAGAACAGCAGGGCTTAGCCCGAGCACAAATCCCACAGGACTGCACAAAAGAACGCACATCCCGCGACAGAGACGGCCACCAAAAGGATCTAGCCACCAAATCTCTAGTACCAAAGATTCCAGGATGACCAGCCAACACCGAACAATGAACCTCAGAGATAACTTTATTCGTCCACCTATCAGGGACAAACAGTTTCTCCGCTGGGCAACGGTCAGGTCTATTAGCCTGAAATTTTTGCAGCCCCCTCCTCAAATCAGGGGAGATGGCAGACAAAATTACCCCCTCTTTGAGAATACCCGCCGGCTCAGACAAACCCGGAGAATCGGGCACAAAACTCCTAGACAGGGCATCCGCCTTCACATTTTTAGAGCCCGGAAGGTACGAAACCACAAAATCAAAATGGGAGAAAAACAGCGACCAACGAGCCTGTCTAGGATTCAACCGTTTGGCAGACTCGAGATAAGTCAAGTTTTTGTGATCAGTCAAGACCACCATGCGATGCTTAGCTCCTTCAAGCCAATGACGCCACTCCTCGAATGCCCACTTCATGGCTAGCAACTCTCGATTGCCAACATCATAATTTCGCTCAGCAGGCGAAAATTTCCTGGAAAAGAAGGCGCATGGTTTCATCACCGAGCAATCAGAACTTCTCTGCGACAAAACAGCCCCTGCTCCAATTTCGGAAGCATCAACCTCGACCTGGAACGGAAGCGAAACATCTGGTTGGCACAACACAGGGGCAGAAGAAAAACGACGCTTCAACTCCTGAAAAGCTTCCACAGCAGCAGAAGACCAATTGACCACATCAGCACCCTTCTTGGTTAAATCAGTCAACGGTTTAGCAATGCTAGAAAAATTAGCGATGAAGCGACGATAAAAATTAGCAAAGCCCAGGAACTTCTGCAGACTCTTCAGAGATGTTGGCTGAGTCCAATCATAAATGGCCTGAACTTTAACAAGGTCCATCTCGATAGTAGAAGGAGAAAAAATGAACCCCAAAAATGAAATCTTCTGAACACCAAAGAGACACTGACCCCTTCACAAACAAAGAATTAGCACGCAGGACCTGGAACACCATTCTGACCTGCTTCACATGAGACTCCCAATCATCCGAGAAGACCAAAATATCATCCAAGTATACAATCAGGAATTTATCCAGGTACTCTCGGAAGATGTCATGCATAAAGGACTGAAACACTGATGGAGCATTAGAAAGTCCGAATGGCATAACCAGGTACTCAAAATGGCCTTCGGGCGTATTAAATGCTGTTTTCCATTCATCGCCCCGTTTAATACGCACAAGATTATACGCACCACGAAGATCTATCTTGGTGAACCAACTAGCCCCCTTAATCCGAGCAAACAAATCAGACAGCAGCGGCAAGGGGTACTGAAATTTGACCGTAATTTTATTTAGAAGGCGGTAATCAATACAAGGTCTCAGCGAACCATCCTTCTTGGCCACAAAAAAGAACCCTGCTCCCAATGGCGACGATGACGGGCGAATATGACCCTTCTCCAAAGACTCCTTCACGTAACTCCGCATAGCGGTGTGCTCAGGTACAGAAAAATTAAACAGTCGACCCTTAGGAAACTTACTACCAGGAATCAAATCGATAGCACAATCACAATCCCTATGCGGAGGTAGGGCATTGGACTTGGGCTCATCGAATACATCCCGGTAATCAGACAAGAACTCTGGGACCTCAGAAGGGGTGGATGATTTGATAGACAGAGATGGAACATCACCATGTACCCCCTGGACACAGACATTGATTTCCAATCTAATACTGGGTTATGGACTTGTAGCCATGGCAACCCCAACACGACCACATCATGCAGATTATGCAACACCAGAAAGCGAATATCCTCCTGGTACGCAGGAGCCATGCACATGGTCAGCTGGGTCCAATACTGAGGCTTATTCTTGGCCAATGGCGTAGCATCAATTCCTCTCAATGGAATAGGACACTGCAAGGGCTCCAAGACAAACCCACAGCGCCTAGCAAACTCCAAGTCCATCAAATTCAGGGCAGCGCCTGAATCCACAAATGCCATGACAGAATAGGAAGACAAAGAGCAGATCAAAGTAACGGACAAAAGAAATTTCGACTGTACCGTACCAATGGTGGCAGACCTAGCGAACCGCTTAGTGCGCTTAGGACAATCGGAGATAGCATGAGTGGAATCACCACAGTAGAAACACAGCCCATTCTGACGTCTGTGTTCTTGCCTTTCAGCTCTGGTCAAAGTCCTATCGCACTGCATAGGCTCAGGTTCATGCTCAGATAATACCGCCAAATGGTGCACAGATTTACGCTCGCGCAAGCGTCGACCGATCTGAATGGCCAAAGACATAGACTCATTCAGACCAGCAGGCATAGGAAATCCCGCCATGACATCCTTAAGGGCTTCAGAGAGACCTTTTCTGAATATAGCTGCCAGCGCACATTCATTCCATTGAGTGAGCACAGACCACTTTCTGAACTTCTGACAATAAATCTCTATCTCATCCTGACCCTGACACAGAGCCAGCAAATTTTTCTCTGCCTGATCCACTGAATTAGGTTCGTCGTACAGCAATCCGAGCGCCAGAAAAAACGCATCAATATTACATAATGCAGGATCTCCTGGTGCAAGGGAAAATGCCCAGTCTTGAGGGTCTCCACGTAATAAAGAAATAATGATCTTAACTTGTTGTACTGGGTCACCAGAGGAGCGGGGTTTCAAAGCCAGAAATAGTTTACAATTATTTTTAAAATTCAAAAACTTTGCTCTATCTCCAGAAAATAACTCAGGAATAGGAATCTTAGGTTCTAACATAGGATTCTGAACCACTAAATCTTGAATATTCTGTACATTTATAGCGAGATTATCCATCAAAGAGAACAGACTTTGAATGTCCATGTCCACACCTGTGTTCTGAACCACCCTGATGTAAAGGGGAAAAGAAAGACAGAACACAGTGCAAAAAAAAAAAATGGTCTCAGAACTTTTCTTTTCCCTCTATTGAGAAGCATTAGTACTTTGGGCCTCCAGTACTGTTATGAACAGGTAATTCAGAACCACAATGGACATTGAAGTTCAGAGCACACAAAGTGACCTGACAATTACCACAAACAAAGGACGAGCTCTGAGACGTGGGAACTCTGCTGACCGCAATCCCTAATCCTAACACACCACACTAGAGGTAGCCGTGGATTGCGCCTAACGCTCCCTATGCAACTCGGCACAGCCTGAGAAACTAACTAGCCCTGAAGATAGAAAAATAAGCCTACCTTGCCTCAGAGAAATTCCCCAAAGGAAAAGGTAGCCCCCCACATACAATGACTGTGAGTAAGATGAAAATACAAACACAGAGAGAAATAGATTTAGCAAAGTAAGGCCCGACTTACTGAATAGACCGAGGATAGGAAAGATAGCTTTGCGGTCAACACAAAAACCTACAAACAACCATGCAGAGGGGCAAAAAGACCCTCCGCACCGACTAACGGTACGGAGGTGCTCCCTCTGCGTCTCAGAGCTTCCAGCAAGCAAGAAAAACCAATAAAGCAAGCTGGACAGAAAAAATAGCAAGCAAAAATAACACAAGCAAAACTTAGCTTATGCAGGATAGACAGGCCACAGGAACGATCCAGGAGGAAGCAAGACCGATACTAGAACATTGACTGGAGGCCAGGATCAAAGCACCAGGTGGCGTTAAATAGAGCAGCACCTAATGACTTGACCTCATCACCTGAGGAAGGAAACTCAGAAGCCGCAGTACCACTCTCATCCACCAAAGGAAGCTCATAGACAGAACCAGCCGAAGTACCACTCTCGACCACAGGAGGGAGCTTGGCCACAGAATTCACAACAGTGGCTGTGTTATATACTACGTGGGCTGTGTTATATACTATGTGGTTCTGCTATATACTACATGGCTCTGCTATATATTACATGGGCTGTGTTATATACTACATAGCTGTGCTATATGCTACCCTTTTTGCACTTTTACAAATGTTCTATGTTAATACTTTCTAATGTTTACCTTAAAAAGTTTTCCATTAAAAAATTGTCATATTCAATGTATGCAGTTTTTCCTTTGCAGCAAGTTCAGCTACCAATAAAATGCCTACTGGTAACTGAGGAAGAGGGAGTAGGTCACAAAATTGGTATATAAGGAGTTGACTCATATAAAGCCCCTCTGCTGTATGGTATTGTAGAATTTACAATAGCTATCACTCATGTAGGAAGTTAAATCTGGCATTGTTCTATACCTATATTTCTCTGTATCTGTGCATCAAGAATTGTGGTATGTGTTAAAGGGGGCGCCCACTGAGACTCCTTTGCCCGGGGCCCTCAAAAACTTGGAGCCCGCCCTGCCCTGGAGCAGGTGTCCTGGCACTGACATGGTGATCCTGAAAGTTCAGACTCCTGCAATAAATGTGAGCATCAGCAGAGTGGCCGCTGATATTATTCAGGGACAGGCCCCTGAGCAGCAGCATCCACCTCCTCACCGCACAAAGAGCTGAAGCTCGTACTCACTGATTTCTCTGGTCTGACCCATCCACCAGCTCTTCTCCAGCAGGAAGAAGATGCAGCCGTGTTCCCTCTTCCTTAGCAGACGGCCGCACACAGGGAGCAGTGGGTGTGTCTGGTCCACTGTGATGCAGCTGGCCATGACACATAGAACAGCGCCGGCTCACCAGTAGACAAAATCATCTGTTTATTGACCAGCCTGTGGGGCACATGCCCGTCTGCCCCACAGCCCAGCCTGCCCCTGGCCATGCATACTAGGACAATATGTGGGCTCTGCATACCAGGATAGGGATGGGGTCATTCATACTAGTATAGGGATAAGGGCGACCATTCCTACCTAGAGAGGGATGAGGGGGCCATGAATACCAAGATAGGGATAAGGGGGCTATGCAATAGGGATGAGGGGACATGTGTTACTGGATGGGGATGAGGGTGCAATATATACCAGGATAGGGGATATTCAGTACAGGTGCATCTTATGATCCGGTGCGTCTTATTGTCCAAAAATACGGTAATTATTTTGTGTGACATAACTATGTGATTTATGGGCATGAAAATTCAAAGTTGGAAAATTAAGAAATTGTCAAATATTTCACCAAATTTCCATTTTTTTCACAAGTAAATACAAGTCATATCAAAGAAATTTTACCACTATCATGAAGTGCAATATGTCACGAAAACAAAAAAACTCAGAATCACCAGGATCTGTTGAAGCATTCCAGAGTTATTATCTCATAAATTGACACTGGCCAGAATTGTAAAAATTGGCCTCGTCATTAATGTGCAAACCAACTTCGCGGGTAAAGGAGTTAAATTTTATGGAGAGCCATGGGGAGTGCTTTATATTCCGGAAAGGACCATGGGAAGTGCATTATAATCTTTAAAAGGACCATGGGGAGGGCATTATAATCTATGGAGGACCATGGGTGGAGGTCCACTTGGAGAGCATTACATTCTATGAAAGACCATGGGGAGAGCATTATATTCTATGGAGGACCATGGGGAAAGCACTATATTCTATGGAGGACCATAAGGAGGGCATTATGTTCTATAGAGGACCATGGGGAATGCATTACATTTTATGGAGGGCCATGGGGAATGCATTACATTTTATGGAGGACCATGGAGAGTACATTATACTCTATTAGGAAACAGAGAAATAATTTTATTCTATAGAGGACCATGGGGAGTGCATTATATTCAATGGAGGGCAATGTGTAGAGCATTATATTCTATAGAGGACCATAGGGAGAGCATTATATTATACTAGATGGTCGCCCGATTCTAACGCATCGGGTATTCTAGAATATGCATGTCCACGTAGTATATTGCACAGCCCACGTAGTATATTGCCCAGTCACGTAGTATATTGCCCAGCTACATAGTATATTGCCCAGCCACGTAGTATATTGCCCAGCCACGTAGTATATTGCCCAGCCACGCAGTATATTGCCCAGCCACGCAGTATATTGCCCAGCCACGCAGTATAATGCCCAGCTACATAGTATATTGCCCAGTCACGTAGTATATTGCCCAGTCATGTAGTATATTGCCCAGTCACGGAGTATATTGCCCAGCTACATAGTATATTGCCCAGTCACTTAGTATATTGCCCAGTCACGTAGTATATTGCCCAGTCACGTAGTATATTGCCCAGTCACGTAGTATATTGCCCAGCCACGTATTATATTGCCCAGCTACATAGTATATTGCCCAGTCACGTAGTATATTGCCCAGCTACATAGTATATTGCCCAGTCACGTAGTATATTGCCCAGTCACGTAGTATATTGCCCAGCTACATAGTATATTGCCCAGCCACATAGTATATTGCCCAGTCACGTAGTATATTGCCCAGCCACATAGTATATTGCCCAGTCACATAGTATATTGCCCAGCTATGTAGTATATTGCACAGCAACATAGTATACAGCACAGAGCCACATAGTATACAGCACAGACATGCAGTATATTGCCCAGTCACATAGTATATTGCCCAGCTACATAGTATATTTCCCAGCCACGTAGTATATTGCCCAGCCAGGTAGTATATTGTCAGCCACATAGTATATTGCCCAGTCACGTAGTATATTGCCCAGCGACGTAGTATATTGTCCAGCGACGTAGTATACAGCAAAGAGCCACGTAGTATATTGCCCAGTCACGTAGTATATTGCCCAGCCACGTAGTATATTGCCAAGCCACGTAGTATATTGCCCAGCCACGTAGTATATTGCCCAGCCACGTAGTATACAGCACAGAGCCACGTAGTATACAGCACAGAGCCACGTAGTATATAGCACAGAACCACGTAGTATATTCCCCAGTCACGTAGTATATTGTCCAGTCACGTAGTATATAACACTGGCCACACAGTATATAACAGTGGCCACGTAATATCTAGCACAGCCCCCACAGTATATCACACTGCTCATGTAGTATATAGCAGCCACGCAGCATCTAACACAGCCCACGTAGTATACAGCAGTGTGGGCACCATATCCCTGCTAAAAAAATAATTAAAATAAAAAGTAGTTATATACTCACCCCCAAGGATCCACCGAAGCTCCGGCGATAGGCGCGCGGTTGCTGCCATCTTCCTTTACAAGGATGCATTGCGAAATTACCCAGATGACTTAGTGGTCTCACGAGACCACTACGTCTTCTGGGTAATTTCGCAATGCTTCGCTGGGAAAGGAAGATGGCGGCAGGCGCGAGCGGCTCGGCGGACAACAGAGGGTGAGTATATCAGGTTTTTTGTTTTTTATTATTTTTAACATTACATTTTTTTAATATTGATGCCGCATAGGCAGCATCAATAGTAAAAAGTTGGGGACACACAGGGTTAATATCGGCGATAACGGAGTGCGTTACCCGCGGCATAACGCGGTCCGTTACTGCCGGCATTAACCCTGTGTGAGCGGTGACCGGAGGGGAGAATGCGGGTGCCGGGCACTGGGCACTGACTGCAGGGAGTAAGGAGCGGCCATTTTCTTCCGGACTGTTCCCGTCGCTGATTGGTCGTGGCTGTTTTGCCGTGACCAATCAGCGACTTGGATTTCCATGACAGACAGAGGCCGCGACCAATGAATATCCGTGACAGACAGACAGACAGAAGGACAGAAAGATGGAAGTGACCCTTAGACAATTATATAGTAGATGGAGGACCATGGAGAGTGAATTATACTCTATGGAGGACCATAGAGAGAGCATTTTATTCTATAGAGGACTATGGGGAGTGCATTATATTCTATGGAGGACAATGTGGAGAGTATTATATTCTATAGAGGACCATAGGGAGTGCATTACATTCTATGGAGGACCATGGGGATTGCATTACATTTTATTGGGGCCCAGGAGGAAAGCATTATATTATTTGGAGTACCATTGAGAGTGCATTATATTCTATGGAGGACCATAAGGAGAGTATTATATTCTATGGAAGACCATGGGGAGTGCATTATTTTATATAGAGGACCATGGGCAGTGCATTATATTTTATTGAGGACCATGGGGAACGCATTATGCTTTATGGAGGACCATAGGGAGTGCATTATATTATATGGTGGACCATGGAAAGAGCACTATATTTTATAGAGGACCATGGTGAGTGCATTATATTCAATGGAGGACCATGGGAAGAGCATTACATTTTATAGAGGACCATGGGCAGTGCATAATTTTATAAGGAGGACGATGGGGAATGCATTATATTTTATGGAAGACCATGGGGAGATGATTATATTCTATGGAGGGCCATGGGTAGTGCATTATATTTTATGGAGAACCTTGGGGAGCACATTATATTATATAAAGGACCATGGGAAGAGTATTATATTCTATGGAGGTCCATGGGGAGAGCAATATATTCTATGTAAGACCATGGGGAGTGCATTATATTATATAGAGTACCATATATTATATAGAGTACCATGGGGCGTGCATTATATTTTCTGGAGGATCATGGGGGAGCATTGTATTCTACAAAGGACCATAAGGAGTGCATTATGTTATATAATAGAACCATGGAGAGAGCATTATATTTTATGGAGAACCATGGGGAGTGCATCATATTTATTGAAAGACCAAGGGGAGTGCATTAAGCTCTAAGGGAGGACCATAAGGAGAACATATTATCTGGAGGACCATGGGGAGTGCATTATATTCTATGGAGTACCATGGGAAGGGCATTATATTTTATGGAGGACCATGGAGAGTGCATTATACTCTATTAGGAACCATAGAGAGAGAATTTTATTCTATAGAGGACCATGGGGAGTGCATTATATTCAATGGAGGACTATGTGTAGAGCATTATATTCTATAGAGGACCATAGAGAGAGCATCTATAATATAACACTGGGAGCATCACTCTGTCCGAAGCCTTTATAGACTGCGCAAGCGCAAGCGCCGGCGCAGTCTGGACCCCACAGAGTGACGCTTCCAGGAGATCGCGGTATGCGTAAGCACTGAACGCACACCGCGATCTCCAACGGAGAGGCAGGGACGTGACAGGAGGGTAAGTATAGCTATATTCACCTGTCTGTCCCGTTCCAGCGCTGCGCGCCGCTCCATCTTCCGGGTCCTCTGCCTGTGACGTTCACAGTTCAGAGGGCGCGATGATGCGCTTAATGCGCGCCGCCCTCTGACTGAACAGTCACAGCCAGAGGACCTGGAACACGGAGCGGCGCGCAGCGCTGGAACGGGACAGACAGGTGAATAAAGCAAGTGCTGGGGGGCCTGAGCTAGCGGCGACTCCGGCACCTGACCCCCACAGCGCGCCGGTGTCCCCGCCTGCTCAGGCCCCCCAGCACTCGGCGCCCAGCGACGATAGGTGAGTATGTTTTTTTTTTTATATATATCGCAGCAGCATACGGGGCATATACTATGTAGCATCTTATGGGGCCATCAACCATAATGGAGCAGTGTACGGGGGCATATACTATGGAGCATCTTATGGGGGCCATAAACCTTTATGGAGCAGTGTACGGGGCATATAATATGGAGCATCTTATGGGGGCCATAAACCTTTATGGAGCAGTGTACGGGGGCATATACTATGGAGCATCTTATGGGGGCCATAAACCTTTATGGAGCAGTGTACGGGGCATATAATATGGAGCATCTTATGGGGGCCATAAACCTTTATGGAGCAGTGTACGGGGCATATACTATGGAGCATCTTATGGGGGGCCATAAACCTTTATGGAGCAGCGTATGGACCATATGGATGGGAGCAGCAAATTACAGAATGGTGGCACAGGATGGGAGCAGCACATGACAGAACGGGTGCGCAGGATGGGAGCAGTGTTGTGAATTCTGTGGCAGAGCTCCCTCCTGTGGTCACAAGTGGTACTTCGGCTGATTCTCTCTGTGAGCTTCCGTTGGTGGAGGAAAGTGGTACTGCGGCTTCTGAGTTTCCTTCCTCAGGTGATGTGGTGAAGTCGTTAGGTGCTGCTCTATTTAACTCCACCTAGTGCTTTGATCCTGGCCTCCAGTCAATGTTCTAGTATTGGACCTGTTTCCTCCTGGATCGTTCCTGTGGCCTGCTGCTCTGCATAGCTAAGTTCTGCTTTGCTATTTTGTTTGCTGTTTTTTTCTGTCCAGCTTGTCATTTTGTTTTTTCCTGCTTGCTGGAAGCTCTGGGACGCAGAGGGTGTACCTCCGTGCCGTTAGTTCGGTACGGAGGGTCTTTTTGCCCCCTTTGTGTGGTTTTTGTAGGGTTTTGTGTTGACCGCAAAGTTACCTTTCCTATCCTTGCTCTGTTCAGAAAGTTGGGCCTCACTTTGCTAAATCTATTTCATCTCTACGTTTGTCTTTTCATCTTACTCACAGTCATTATATGTGGGGGCTACCTTTTCCTTTGGGGTATTTCTCTGAGGCAAGGTAGGCTTATTTTCTATCTTCAGGCTAGCTAGTTTCTCAGGCTGTGCCGAGTTGCATAGGGAGCGTTAGGCGCAATCCACGGCTGCCTCTAGTGTGGTTGGAGAGGATTAGGGATTGCGGTCAGCAGAGTTCCCACGTCTCAGAGCTCGTTCAATGTTTTTGGGTTATTGTCAGGTCACTGTATGTGCTCTGACCTCTATGTCCATTGTGGTACTGAATTACCTTATCATAACAGAGCAGCACATGACAGAACGGGGGCGCAGGATGGCAGCAGCACATGACAGAACGGGGGTGTAGGATGGCAGCAGCACATATCAGAACGGGGGTGCAGGATGGAAGCAGCACATGACAGAACGGGGGTGCAGGATAGAAGCAGCACATGACAGAACGGGGGTGCAGGATGGAAGCAGCACATGACAGAACGGGGGCGCAGGATGGCAGCAGCATATGACAGAACGGGGGTGCAGGATGAAAGCAGCACATGACAGAACGGGGGCGCAGGATGGGAGCAGCACATGACAGGATAGGGGCGCAGGATGGGAACAGCAAATGACAGAATGGAGGTGCAGGATGGGTGCAGCACATGTCAGAATGGAGGCGCAGGATGGGTGCAGCACATGTCAGAATGGGGGCGCAGGATGGGAGCAGCACATGTCAGAATGGGGGCGCAGGATGGGAGCAGCACATGACAGAATCTGGGCGCAGGATGGGTGCAGCACATCACAGGATGGGGACGCAGGATGGAGCAGCACATGACAGGATGGGGGCGCAGGATGGGAGCAGCACATGACAGAACGGGGGCGCAGGATGGGAGCAGCACATGACAGAACGGGGGCGCAGGATAGGAGCAGCACATGACAGAATGGAGGCGCAGGATGGGTGCAGCACATGTCAGAATGGGGGCGCAGGATGGGAGCAGCACATGTCAGAATGGGGGCGCAGGATGGGAGCAGCACATGACAGAATGGGGGCACAGGATGGGTGCAGCACATGACAGGATGGGGACACAGGATGGAGCAGCACATGACAGGATGGGGGCGCAGGATGGAGCAGCTCATGACAGGATGGGGACACAGGATGGAGCAGCACATGACAGGATGGGGCGCAGGATGGAGCAGCACATACCAGGATGGAGACCATATACCAATGTAAATGCTCGCCACCCGGGCGTAGAACGGGTTCAATAGCTAGTTACAATATATTGAGGAGCATGTGTAGAGCATTATATTCTATAGAGGACCATAGGGAGAGCATTACATTATATGGAGGACGATGGGGAGTGCATTCTATTCTAGGGAGGACCATAAGAAAGGCATTATATTTTATGGAGGACCATGGAGAATGAATTATACTCTATGGAGGACCACAGAGAGCGCATTTTATTCTCCATGGGAAGTGCATTATATTCTATTGAGGACAATGTGGAGAGTATTGTATTCTATAGAGGACCATAGGGAGTGCATTATATTCTATGGAGGACCATGGGGATTGCATTACATTTTATTGGGGCTCAGGAGGAAAGCATTATATTATATGGAGTACCATGGAGAGTGCATTATATTCTATGGAGGACCATAAGGAGAGTATTATATTCTATGGAAGACCATGGAGAGTTCATTTTATTATATAGAGGACCATGGGCAGTGCATTATATCTTATGGAGGATGATGGGGAACGCATTATGCTTTATGGAGGACCATAGGGAGTGCATTATATTATATGGAGGACCATGGAAAGAGCATTATATTCTACTAGATGGTAGCCCGATTCTAACACATCAGGTATTCTAGAATATGTATGTAGTTTATTTATGAAGATTTTAGAATAATACATTGAATACACAGGATTCGGCCGCCCGCGACCAATTAATGAAGCGTGGTTCAAATCCCGCACCAATTCACGGCCGGACTGTGCCTGTCGCTGATTGTTCGCGGCCGGCCACGTAGTATATAGCACAGCCACATAGTATATAACAGCCGGCGTAGTATATTGCACAGCCACATAGTATATTGCACAGTCCACGTAGTATATTGCACAGCCCACGTAGTATATTGCACAAGCCACGTAGTATATTGCACAGTCCATGCAGTATATTGCACAGACTATTGCACAGCCCACGTAGTATATTGCACAGCCCACGTAGTATATTGCACAGCCAACATAGTATATTGCCCAGCCCACGTAGTATATTGCCCAGCCCATGTAGTATATTGCACAGCCCACGTAGTATATTGCACAGCCCACGCAGTATATAGCAATGTGGGCATCATATCCCTGTTAAAAAAAGAACTAAAATAAAAAATAGTTATATACTCACCTTCTGTTGGCCCCCTGATCATGGTGAAGCAGTTACCGACGCTCCTCGCGCGCTCTGGTCTCAAGAGTGCATTGCGGTCTTGCGAGATGATGACGAAGCGGTTTCGCGAGATCACAATGCATGGAGCGGTCACCGGAGCGTCGCGAGGATCGGGAAAGGCCTGTTCTGGATCCAAGGGGCCGACGGACAGTGAGTATATAACGATTTTTAATTTTTGTAATTATTTTTAACATTAGATCTTTTTACTATTGATGCTGCATAGGCAGCATCAATAGAAAAAAGTTGGTTACACAGGGTTAATAGCATCATTAACGGAGTGCGTAACACCGCGGCATAACGCAGTTCATCAGCGCTGCCAATAACCCTGTGTGAACACCGACTGGAGGGGATTATGGAGCGGGCACTGACTGCGGGGAGGAAGGAGCGGCCATTTTGCCGCTGGACTGTGCCCGTCGCCGATTGGTCATGGCTGTTTTGCGTGACCAATCAGCAACTTGGATTTCCATGACAGACAGAGGCCGCGACCAATGAATATCCGTGATAGACAGACAGAAGGACAGAAAGACGGAAGTGACCCTTAGACAATTATATAGTAGACTAGCTGAAGAGCCCGGCGTTGCCTGGGCATAGTAAATATCTGTGGTTAGTTATAGCACCTCACTTCTCTTATTTTCCCATCACGCCTCTCATTTTCCCCATCACATCTTTCATTTTCCCTCTCACATCTCTCATTTTCTCCCTCACACCTCTCATTTTCCCCTCACTTCTCTTATTTTCCCCCTCACTCCTCTCATTCCCCCTAACACTTGTCATTTCGACCTCACATCTGTCATTTTCTGATCACTCCACTATTTTCCCTCACTCCTCTCATTTTGCACTCACACCTTTTCATTTTCACCTCACATCTCTCATTTTCACCTCAGTATATACATGGATGTCATCTCCCTTATATATAGTATACACCTGTATGTCATCTCCTGTATATAGTATATACCTGTATGTCATCTCCCCTGTATATAGTATATACCTGCTGTGTGTCATTTCGCCTGTATATAGTATATACCTGTATGTCATCTCCTCCTATATATAGTTTATACCTGTATATCATCTCCTCCTGTATATAGTATATACCTGTGTGTCATCTCCCCTGTATATAGTATATATCTGTGTGTCATCTCCTCCTGTATATAGTATATACCTGTATGTCATCTCCTCCTATATATAGCATATACCTGTATGTCATCTCCTCCTGTATATAGTATATACCTGTAGGTCATCTGCTCCTGTATATAGTATATACCTGTGTGTCATCTCCTTCTGTATATAGTATGTACCTGTATGTCATCTCCTCTATATAGTATATACCTGTGTGTCATGTCTCCTGTATATACCTGTGTGTTATCTCCCCTGTACATACTATATATCTGTATGTCATCTCCTCCTGTATTAGACCTCGTTCACATGTTATTTGATCAGTATTTTTACCTCAGTATTTGTAAGCTAAATTGGCAGCCTGATAAATCCCCAGCCAACAGGAAGCCCTCCCCCTGGCAGTGTATATTAGCTCACACATACACATAATAGAAAGGTCATGTGACTGACAGCTGGCGTATTTCCTATATGGTACATTTGTTGCTCTTGTAGTTTGTCTGCTTATTAATCAGATTTTATTTTTGAAGGATAATACCAGACTTGAGTGTGTTTTAGGGCGAGTTTCGTGTGTCAAGTTGTGTGTGTTGAGTTTTGTGTGGCGACATGCGTGTAGCAACTTTGTGTGTCGAGTTGCATGTGACAGGTTAGTGTAGCAAGTTGTGTGCAGCAAGTTTTGCGCATGGCAAGTTTTGCGCATGGCGAGTTTTATGTGTGGTGCCTTTTGAGTATGTGCAAGTTTTGTGTGAGGCAACTTTTGCATGTGTTGCAACTTTTGTGCATGTGGCAATTTTTCTGCGGGTGCAAGTTTTGCGTGTGGCAAGTTTTCCCATGAGGTGAGTTTTGCACGTGTGGCGAGTTTTGCGTAAGCCTAGTTTTGCATGTGGCGAGTATTACGCGTGGCGAGTTTTGCGTGTGGCGAGTTTTCCATGAGGTAAGTTTTGCACTTGTGGCGAGTTTTACAAGAGCCTAGTTTTTGTATGTGGCGAGTTCTGCGCGTGGCGAGTTTTGAGTGGCGACTTTTGTGTTTCGACTTTTATGTGGCGAGGTTGGTGTATTTGTGGTGAAATGTGTGCTGAGGGTAATATGTGTTCAAGCACGTGGTAGTGTGTGGCGCATTTTGTGTGTGTTCATATCCCCGTGTGTGGTGAGTATCCCATGTCGGGGCCCCACCTTAGCAACTGTACGGTATATACTCTTTGGCGCCATCGCTCTCATTCTTTAAGTCCCCCTTGTTCACATCTGGCCGCTGTCAATTTGCCTCCTACACTTTTCCTTTCAATTTTTCGCATTGTGTAGATAGGAGCAAAATTGTTTGGTGAATTGGAACGCGCGGGGTTAAAATTTCACCTCACAACAAAGGCTTTGATGCTCTCGGGGTCCAGACGTATGACTGTGCAAAATTTTGTGGCTGTAGCTGCGACGGTGCAGATGCCAATCCAGGACATACATACACACATACACACATTCAGCTTTATATATTAGAGTGAATTGGAACGCGCGGGGTTAAAATTTCACCTCACAACATAGCCTATGATGCTCTCGGGGTCCAGACGTGTGACTGTGCAAAATTTTGTGGCTGTAGCTGCGACGGTGCAGATGTCAATCCCGGACATACATACACACATACACACATACACACATTCAGCTTTATATATTAGATAGAGGGCCATGGTGAGTGCATTATATTCAATGGAGGACCATGGGGAGAGCATTACATTTTATAGAGGACCATGGGCAGTGCATAATTTTATACGGAGGACAATGGGGAATGCATTATATTTTATGGAAGACCATGGGGAGATGATTACATTCTATGGAGGGCCATGGGTAGTGCATTATATTTTATGGAGAACACATTATGTTCTATAGAGCAGTGATTTTCAACCTTTTTTGAGCCGCGGCACACTTTTTATACTTAAAAAATCCCGAGGCACACCACCAACCAAAATGGCACAAAATGGTGCGTCCAGGTTTGAGATGAAAGTCTGCAGTCATTCTATGTGACTGCAGGCTTCTGAATTCTCACAGCGCAAGCACTGCACACTTTCAGGATTCTCCCTTGCCGGTGGCCAGAGTGGACGGTCATGACAGCACAAGTATGTGATTTGGATACTTCTGGCCACATTCTAACTAGACGTGTCCGGCCTCAGTCAATTCATTTTCATTGAATGAGGCCACACATGTCTAGTCAGCACGTGACCACATGTATGTAAATCACCAACATCAGAGAATTATGATAGCAGTGCGCACTGTGAGAATTCAGAAGTCTGCAGTCACATAGTATGACTGCAGACTCATCACAACCTTGGACATCCCCTTTAATGTTCCTAACAAATAAAATTGAGAATTAGTATCACAAAAAAAACACATTTACATCCAGGTACCTGATAGATGACGTTGTTTGTGGAGTCGCCTCTTTCTTTTCATCTTCACCTTGTCCAGATGCCATGATGACTCTTCTCATCCACCGGCAGAGCTCGTTTCTGCAGACTTCCATCTTCTCCTGTCTTCTGCAGCACATCCCGACACAACACCCTTAAAGATAGCAGTGTTATTATAATGCTCCGGAATAACAATATCTGCCCTAGGCTGAGCCCCTGAGTAAATAATTGCCCCTCACTTTATTCCCAGCACATAATATGACCCTCACTGTCCCTCTTATGGTACATGCCATCCACACTACCCTCTCTATCTTTTCCATACTTCACACTGCCTTCTCATACGGTGTCCCTCATAGAGAGCCCAGTCTCTCTACTGTGCCCCTTCATTACACTCCTCCTACTTGGCATACTGTCTCCTCCTGGCTGTTACCCTCACACTACTCAGTATCTATTATGTGTCCACTCACACTTTCATCCCCCCATACTGTCTGCACACATTTCTAATAGCCTCCTCCTGTACATCCCCCTCCTGCTAACATACCCCTTTGCTCTCTCCATATTTCCTCCTCACACATTCCCCCGACTCCCCATACTGTCCTCACACATCCCATCACCGTTGCTCCCAGTACTGTCAGCACACATTTTTCCCCTCGCTACTGTGTCCACCCCCATCTCCCCACTCATCCCCACAGAATATATCCACTCCCCTTCCGATAGAATAAATCCATCCCCTTCCACACAGAATAAATGCACCCTGCCCCACACATGCTAAATAAATTCCAGCCCCCCCCACGTACACACTGAATAAATCCCCCCCACACACTGAATAAATCCCCCCCACACACTGAATAAATCCCCCCACACACACTGAATAAATCCCCCCCACACACACTGAATAAATCCCCCCACTCACTGAATAAATCCCCCCACACACTGAATAAATCCCCCCACACACTGAATAAATCCCCCCACACACTGAATAAATCCCCCCCACACACTGAATAAATCCCCCCACAGACTGAATAAATCCCCCCTACACACTGAATAAATCCCCCCACACACTGAATAAATCCCCCCCCACACTGAATAAATCCCCCCCACACACTGAATAAATCCCCCCCACACACTGAATAAATCCCCCCACACACTTAATAAATCCCCCCACACACTTAATAAATCCCCCCACACACTTATTAAATCGCCCCACATACTCCCCATAAACCCACCCCACGCTGAATCTTCAGTGTCTTCAGCTCCACAGCACAGGAGCACTTACCACCAAGTGTCTTCTGTCTCCTGCGCGCCGGATAGTGACGTCAGCAGCGTGATCACATGACTTGATCACGCTGCTGGCGTTGCTCTGACCCAGCGGTCAGAGCCTCAATTGTACTCGCAGCTGGTAGATGTCTGCGAGTACAATTGATCTCCGGGAGCCGGCGCGCTGCAGCTTCTCTGTGCCGGCTGTCAGCTTGACAGTCGGCACAGAGAACAGCTGACTCCCGTTCCCCGCGGCACACCCGACCATGTGTCGCGGCACACTAGTGTGCCGCGGCACACTGGTTGAAAAACACTGCTATAGAGGACCATAATGAGTACATTATATTATTTGGAGGGCCATGGGGAGTGCATTGTATTATAATGAGAACCATGGCGAGAGCATTATATTATATGGAGGTCCATGGGGACCATGGGGAGCTCATTATGTTCTATGGAGGATCATGAGGAAAGCATTATATTCTTTGGAGAACTATGGAGAGAGCATTATATTCTATAGATGACCATGAGGAGTGCATTATATTATATGGAAGACAATTGGGATCTCATTATATTTTATAGAGGACTGGCTGGAAATCATCCCTGCCAGCCAGAGAGCTGCAGTTCCCACGCTGTCAAAAGACAGCGTGAGTGCTCAGCTGCAATCGGAGGTATAAAGTTTACCTCCAATCACTGGTATCAGCTGATGGAACAACTGCTCCCATCATCCGAAACCTGCTGCCGCTAATAACAGCGAGAGCAGGAGCAGCAGATGAGAGTATTAATCTGCGGCTCCTGCGCTGAAAATAAATAATTTAAAAAAAAAAAAAACAGCATGGGTTCCCTTGTATTTTTGTTAACCAGCCAGTCAAAACTCACAGATGGGGGTTGCAATCCTCAGCTGTCAACTTCAGCAAGGCTAGTTATCAAGAATAGAGTGGTCCCCACGCTGTATTTTTTAATTATTTAAATAAATAATTTTAAAAAACGGAGTGGGGTCCCCCCCCATTTTTGAAAACCAACCTTGCTAAATCAGAAAGCTGAAGCTGATATTCTCAGGCTGGCAAAGGACCATGGATATTGGTCCCCCAGTCTGGAAATTGCAGCTTGCAGCTGCCCAGAAAAGGCACATCTATTAGATGCGCCCCTTCTGGTGCTTTGCCTGGCTCTTCCCACTTGCCCTGTAGTGGTGGCAAGTGGGGTTCATATTTGTGGTGTTGATGTCACCTTTGTATTGTCAGGTGACATCAAGCCCACAGCTTAGTAATGGAGAGACACCTATAAGACACCTATCCATTACTAATCCTATAGTTGTATTATAAATAAAGGCACAGCCAGAATAAAGTCCTTTAACCCCTTAACCCCCAGAGCTTTTTTTTTGTTTTGCGTTTTCATTTTTTGCTCCCCTCCTTCCCAGAGCCATAACTTTTTTATTTTTCCATCAATATGGCCATTTGAGGGCTTATTTTTTGTGGGACAAGTTATACTTCTGAACCACACCATTGGTTTTACCATATCGTGTACTTGAAAACAGGAAAAAAGTTCCAAGTGTGGTGAAATTGCAAAAAAAGTGCAATCCCACACTTGTTTTTTTTTTTTGCTAGGTTCACTAAATGCTAAAACTGACCTGCCATTATGATTCTCCAGGTCATTATGAAGTGACAGATACCAAACATATCTAACTTATTTTTTATCTAATTCCAAACTTTGCTAAAAAAAATTTGCTCAATTTTCCGAGACCTGTAGCACCTCCATTTTTCGTGATTTCGGGTTGGGTAAGGGATTTGTTTTTGCCTGCCAAGCTGTCGTTTTTAATGACACAATTTCAGTGCAGAATCATTCTTTTGATCGCCCGTTATTGCATTTTAATGCAATGTCATGGGGATCAAAAAAATGTAATACTGGCGTTTTGAATTTTTTTCTCGCTACGCCATTTAGCGATCAGGTAAATTCTTTTTTTTATTGATAGATCGGGTTGGTCTGATTGCGGTGATACCAAATATGAGTAGGTTTGATTTTGATTTTTTTTTATTGTTTTATTTTGAATGGGGCGAAAGTGGGGTGAGTTGAACTTTTATATTTTTTTTATTTTTTTCATATTTTTAAAAACGTTTTACATTTGCCATGCTTAAATAGCCTCAATGGGAGACTAGAAGCTGGCATAGGCTGATCAACTCTGCTATATAGGGGTGATGCTCAGATCACCCCCTATGTAGCTCAATTACAGCATTGCTATGATCGCCGACCACAGGGTGGCACTCACAGCAATCTGGCATCAACAACCATAGAGGTCTGCAGGAGATCTCTGGTTGTGTTATTATGCCCACCCACTACTGACCCCCAATCATGTGATGGGGTCAGCGGTGCTCACATTTCTGGCTGTAAGTGCTTGTTAAATGCCACTGTCAGAGTTGACAACGGCATTTAACTAGTTAATAGACACTGGCGGATCGCAATTCTGCCTCCGTCTATTGCGGGCACATGTCAGCTGTTCAAAACAGCTGGCATGTCCCGGCTTTGATGCGGGCTCACTGCCGGAGCCCACATCAAAGCAGGGGTTCTGCCATCAGACTTACTATTCCGTCCGATGGCAGAAAAGGGTTAATTGAAGAAAATGACACAGAATCCTTTAATAATCTCAATTAAACCATACTTACGACCTTGCCTAATCCCACCGAAGCCCTCAATCTCCTGTAATAAACCAAAAATAATAAAACAGCAATATACCATACCTGTCAGTCATTCTGTCCTACGCTGTAATCCATGTCTGGGGGAGAAATAGTTTTCAACCTGGACGGTGCCAATATGCGACCGTCCAGGCTGAGAACCACTGGGGAATAAACTGCTGCGAGTGCAGCCTCAGTGACTGGAGGTGATGTCATCGAGGTTACCTCCGGTAAATGAAGCTCCGTTCCCAGCCAGGCTGAACTGCCGTGACCTCGGTGAGATCACGGATTTTTTTTCACTGGTCCAAAAATTACAGAACCTGCAAAGTGTATCGGATTTATAGAAATCTGCAACGTGTCAATCCCTCTTGCAGTAAATATTCATTTTAGTTGTGGATTATCCTCATAGACTTTAGTGTGATAAGAAAAATCCGTAGATAAATATAGCATATGCACTAAAAGTACATGTAATTCATACATGACTTAATCAAAAAAGTTTTATCAAAGCAAAGTAACAGGAGGAATCCAAAAGAAAGTAGTTTTATTTAAAACATGACATACCAAAAAGAGTCAAAAACCTCAGCTTCAATAAAACATGACATACCAAAAAGAGTCAAAAACCTCAGCTTCAACAACACAATAAAAATTAATTAAAAACCATAAGTAATCTAGTTTAGTTAATAAGTGCAGACATTTTGCAACATCAAAAACTTACCAAATACTCATGTTAGGAACTTAACTATATGGTACTTCTTGTTCACAAGTAAAGAACATCCAACATGATGGTTGTGTAGGAGCCATATGTTGAAGTGGGTGATAATGATGTACACCTACACAGCGGCAAGTAGCGTCCAAAGTGCACTTAGGGGAAAATGGAGATATGCCAATACTTAGTAAGTGGATAACAACTGTGTGATTACTACTTGTCCAAAAAGCTTTAGAAAAAAAAAGTTAATTACTGATCTTAAATATAGACTTTTACAGTAACTAGTCCACCGACACAAAGCCATTGCCAGGCTTATTTTCTTTGTTGTGTACATTGCAACATTGCATTGTTTGACTTTAATGCTGTAATGCTCATATTGTAAGTGAATGTTTGTTTCTAAATACTTGCACATTAGAGTTTTAGCAAATTCAGTCATGATGAGCATAATTCATTGAAGCTTATGATTTTAGTAGAGAGCAGCTGACATCTCAGCTATAATGTTCTCCCTGAAGCAGATTTGCATTGTAAACAAAGCTCAATTATATCTATCATGCACGAAAAATATGAGTCTGACAGTCGAAACCCTGACCTGGACCATACATAGTAAGTAATACATATAACACTAATTTGTGGCATAAACCCAAGATATATCACCAATAACGCCACATTGTATAAAGCATATAATACAATGGAACCTGCCATTGTAGTGTCCCAGTACCTCGTCCTGAGAAAACAAAAGCACCAAGCGCACTACTATATTGTATACAGATAAGTATTAACCGGGGTGCAAAAGTGGCCAATATATGCAACAAAAGAATCGGTCCAGTGTTACACCTCCATTCTCTTTGGTACCTGCTATCCGGGTGTTCTTTGAGCTAGTTAAAAAGGACATCATGAGTCTATCGCCACGTGCCTTGGTCCCCACCAATTTAAGCAAAGAGGAGAAGCGGGCCCTTTTTGGTCTGCGTCAAAATAAAATGTTTCTCATCAAGGAGGCGGACAAAGGGGGCAATGTGGTCCTGTGGCCACATACCCTCTATTTGGAGGAAGCACTACGTAAACTGGGTAATATCAGGTTTTACAAAAGGTTGCCCTCTGATCCCACTGAGGTATTTGCGGCCAGGTTGAGAAATCTCCTGGAGAAGGCTAGAGATTTGGGCATTATTAATCACCATGAGTTTAAGTTTTTGTGGGTTGAGTGCCCTGTCACAGCCACTTTTTCCATGTTGCCTAAAGTGCACAAATGCCTCCTTAAGCCCCATTGTGGCCAGCATTGGTAGTTTTTGCGAGAAGGCATGCATCTACGTGGATTTTTTTCTACAGCCCCTTGTTAAAACTTTACGCTCCTTTGTGAAGGATTCAGCCCATTTTATCAAGATTTGCCGGGGCCTCTCGCTACCTCCGGGGGCCTTTCTAGTGACTTGTGACGTGGAGTCTCTATATTCGAATATTAGTCATCAAGATGGGATCACGGCAGTCCTATATTTCCTGGATCATTTGGGCCATTCAGATAGAATGCATGACTCCCTGATGGTGGACCTTTTGGACTTCATTCTTAGGCATAATTTTTTTCTATTCGATAGAGTTTATTATCTACAGGTATCCGGGGTGGCCATGGGGGCGAGATGTGCCTCGGCCTTGGCTAATTTGTTCTTAGGATGGTGGGAGGCCACTCAGGTCTTTACCTCATCGGCTTTCAGAAGTAAAGTATGTCACTGGTCACGATATATTGATGATCTGTTTTTTGTTTGGACGGGGACCATGGAGGAATGTTGTCAGTTCATTGACCTTTTGAATGCCAACACTCATAATATCTTACTTACGTACTCCATGTCATCCTCCACAGTGACGTTCTTGGACCTGCAAGTTATCTTGGAGAATGGATCAATTGTTACAAAACTATTCCGGAAGCCTACGGCTATGAATAGCCTGCTTGATTACAGGAGCTTTCACCCAGTGCACACCAGGATGGGGGTTCCAACGGGCCAATTCCTGCGGGTCAGAAGGAATTGCACTGACAACTTGGATTTTCAAAGGGAGGCGAAGGAGCTTACGAATCAGTTCAGGAATCGACATTATCCTCATAGAAGAATTTCCAGGGCATACCAGCGGGCCAGGGCTCAAACGCAGGATTCTCTTCTAGAACCAAGGACAAAGGTGTGTGACAATAAGCCCAGATTTATCACGGCCTATAACAACAGTTGGGACAGTCTGGGTGCCATCCTACGGAGACACTGGGGGATTTTAACTACTGACCTCAGTACGTCAAAAATAGTGGGTGAGCGTCCCTTGCTCACTGCCAGGAGGGCCCCAAATTTTGGGGACCTCCTTACTAGAAGTCATTACGTGAGACAGTCTATTAGGACAAACCAGGGGATTAGGCTTAATGGCTCCTTTGCATGTGGGAGTTGTAATATCTGCTCTCACGTGGTGGCGACTAGGGATTTTTTCATTAACCCCCTGGATGGTAGTCGGTATAGACTACAGTCCTATATCAACTGCAAAACTACCTGCGTTATTTATGGGCTGGTTTGCCCTTGCCAGCTGGTATATGTGGGCCAAACTTCGCAGGAGTTGCGATGTAGGGTGCAGAAGCACTTTTCTACGATTAGCCTGGCCGCTGTTGATCTGGCTAAGGGTAGGACTCTCACTTCTGTGGCGGCCCACTTTTTGGCACATCATTCGGGTCGTGTATCCAACACACAAGTGGTGGGGCTGGAAAGGATCCACTGCTCCAATAGGGGTGGTCCGATTAAGCCCCGGCTCCTTAGGTCTGAGGCCCGGTGGATTTTTGATTTGGGTTCGATAGCCCCGGCGGGACTCAATGAGGAGTTGCTGTTCACAGGCTTCCTGGGTTAACTGCCTCTTTTCCTTTTTTCCTTGTTTCTTAGGTTATATGCAAGATCCCCTTGGGGTATTTTTTGGACTCTATTGTGGTGGAACTTTCCCGGGCTGGTTTGGAATTGAAGTTTTCTAAGGAGATGACTCATTGGCTTCCTTCCACTCATTCTTCGGCACATCTGTATATAATAAAAATAATAATAATAATAATAATTTTTATTTATATAGCACCAACATATTCCGCAGCACTTTACAATTAAGCGGGGACATGTACAAACAATAAATTCAGTATAAGTTAAGACAATTTAAACAGTGACATTAGGGGTGAGGTCCCTGCTCACAAGCTTACAATCTACAAGGAAATGGGGGGACACAATAGGTGAAAAGTGCTTGTTATTTCAGGTCTGGCAATTATAATAAATCGGGATTTTCATACAAAGCTGCATGATCCGGTCATCAGCCCGTGTGTTTAAGTGCAATAGTCAAGTATCAAGTGCAGTTATTATGTGCATGGAGGGTGTGGAGACAGATGAATAGTAGGGTGCAGATTCACATGCAGATAATATTTGGAAGGAGGGAACAGGACAAAGTTAGTTTACTGAGTAGTTGATGTGGTAGGCTTGTTTGAAGAGATGGGTTTTTAAAGCGCACTTGAATAGGTCGGGGCTAGGTATCAGTCTGATCGTCTGGAGAAGTGCATTCCAGAGAGCTGGTGCAGCACGAAAGAAGTCTTGGAGACGGAGGTGCGAGGTTCGGATTACGGGGGATGTTAGTCTTAGGTCATTTGTAGAACGGTATATATTTTCTATACCCATCATTTATTGGATTATGGACGCACAGTCTACTTTTTGTACTTTTTTATATCTTACATGCCTGGGTGGATTGGATATATGGGTATATTGGCCCAACCCTTATATGCCTGGGTGGACTGGGTACATTTATGTATTTTTTCATTCCTTTGCATTGAGGTTATCCAGGGGTCTCTGGTTAGGTAGATGGCTGCACTATCGTCTTATTTTTACACACTGCTCATTATTGCCTCTAGGCCTGGCTCATGGGGCTTTTGTTGCCCGACTCGTATGGTTAGGTGGGTCATTGGGTACTCCTCACCACACCATTTGGCCGGGATACTCCTTGGCTTACATTTTTCCTTCAATAGTGCCATTTTTTGGCAGGGCTTGGAAGTAGGCTCACATGCTCTCCGTACTGGAGTTCTCTATCAATCGGCGTTCATTTGGCCACTTGATGACCTAACAGGTTCAAATATGAGGGTATCCGCAAATATAATTTTCTAGGCCATATTATGAGTCCTGTGCAATCATAATTATATAATATTCTTTTATGAGGTAAAAACTGAATATTTATATAGACTTTATGTTTTGTTATTTAATAAAATTGTTATCGCGCATGGACTCATTTGGGTCTTTACGTATTCCTTATGTGGTTTGTGGTCATATATTTTTTGTCTTATGTTTGATTGAACTATACATGCTGAATGTGTTATGACACCCCCGGGGGCTGAATGTGGCTTATATGATTATGAATGAGGAGTCTGGTGGGTCTGTGCTCACTTTGGTCAGATCTTTGTATTTACCTGCAGACTCCCTATAGGAGAATTGTTCTCTACATTCTTTTGCGCCGCTACGCTCTCCGGAATTATAAGAGCTTGCTTTATGTGTGTTTATAGAAAAATGGGAAAAAGAATGACAATTGGTCTTTATTCTCCCGCTCTATATATACATTTGTCAAGCCCTCTTTACATCTGTACTATCTGTACTATATGGCTTGTTTTGCCATATCTACCTGCTGTTTGTGTCTGTATACGCATATATATGCGGTTTCGTTATTTTTTATTCTTATTTCTATTTTTGGGTTTTTTGGGGGCTGTATCCCTTATTTGCGCTTTTGGTCGGGCTGCGCACGCGCGCCCATGTCCCGGGTCCCTGTTCCTCAAACTGGGGGCGGATCTTTGTTGTTCTGAGCTCAGTCCCGCATGCGCAGTATGTGCTACAGTTCACTACTGCCCACTTTACACTCACTGGCGCTTCGGGCCGTGACGCGCCTGCGTACTGATACTTCCAGGTTCCCTTATTGTTCGAGCAGAGAGGTACGTCATGTTTGGGCAGATTTTTGCCCCGCATGCGCGGTGGAGGCCATAGTTTACTTCCGCCCATACCACGCTCTCGCCCACCTGATCTCCATCAGGTCTGTAACATTATTTGCTATATTAACAGGATATGGCTTCCAAACCACAACTTCCCCTGACGAAGCCCTATTTGGAGGGCGATACGCGTGGAATCTCATCACTTGGTTCCTGCTTGCCTGCACCCGGGGATTCCGTCCCCTGTTACTCCTTTGGGTAATATTGCACTCCTCGGCTCAATTATGGGTGATCTAATTTGCTAACTACACATACTCTTGGCATTGCCTGGTCTGCTTTTTCTTGGGGTTAGCTCCATGTATTTCCACCAGTGGTGTCTGATGGTCTATTATCCTACACTGCAGTCAGGCATTTTTCCGCTCTTTGTGAACACATCTCCATCAGGTTGTTGGTTATGGGCTGTTTGTATTTGTGTCTAGGTTATGGTATGTCCTCATTCTAGTCCCATGAGCCAGGAGATAGGTTTACATTCATGTTTCATGCAGGCATGTTATTGTGTATTGAAATACCATATGTTAAAATTTATACATGGACCAAGTTGTATATGTATTGTTTTTCATTATGTTTTACATTTTTGTGTGGATTGCTAATACATTTCTTTTTTTCATATATGACTTATTGTTGCTTTATACGCCTGTGGTGTGCATGTGTAAAGTGGCTTTTCTTTCTTTTTTCTTTTCTTCCAGTACCTCGTCCTATCTGTTGCAAAATATAATTGTCGGGTGGTTACCAAAAATCTATGTCCTGTTATGTGGTTTATTCGATAAATTGTCCTTTTAAAGCCAAGAGTCAGCTACCTGGGCCACGTAGCCAGTGCTGAATCCTGAATACAGCCTGATCCTGAAAAGCATGCCGCTGTGCAGAATTGGCCAACTCCAACAACTGTCAAAGAAGTCAGAAGATTTCTGGGTTTTGCCAGCTATTATCACCGCTTCATTCCCACTTTGCACAAGTGGCTGAACCATTGACAGAACTCTTAGGATATGTTTCCATGGTCAGTAACGGCTGCGGGTTTGACGCTGCGCTCTTCCACAGCATCAAACCCACAGTGTGCAGATGTATAGCATAGTGGATGGGATTTCTATGCGTTAAAAGACGTCCGTGACTCACTGCGTAAATGGACGTGGCATGTCTTTACAGACTGCAGCATGTCTATTTATGTTGCCGAGATGCTCAGTCTCCGCAACATAAATTTCCCATAGAATATCATTAGATGTGTTAAAACCGCATCATCTTTATAGTCACATGCGTACTAAGTGCAGAAACGCAGCTTACTACGCATGTGTATTAATTTAAATAATGTCTCACCTTGTTTCAGCTGGAAGTTCGCGTCCACTGCAGTTCTCGCGATGAGATCAGCTGACCGTGAGAACTGCTGTGCACGTGACCACTGAGGTTATCTCCGGTCACTAGCAAAGTTCTCATGGTCAGCTGATCAGCTGATCATGAGAACTGCAGTGCTGGTGACCACCAGAGACTGAGTTATCTCCAGTGGTCATCTTCAAGCTCTGCTGTGTCTGGATGTCAGGCTGGATGGTGGCGTATTGCCGCTGTTCAGCCAAAGGTATACAGATGTAGCAGAGCTGGACTTGTCGTGGGACACTCGGTAATTGGACTACATCGGACAGGGAATATTTGTGTTGGTTTATTATTTTTTTTTTTTTTGCAGGAGATCGAGGGTGTCGGGGATTAGGCAATGCAGTAAGTATGGTTAAAAGATTTCATTCTGGCTGTCTTTATTGACCATATAGCTGTAGGATTAGCAATGGATAGGTTTCTCATAGACGCTTCTCCATTACTAATCAAGGGGCTTGATGTCACCAGACAATACACAGGTGACATCAACCCCACAAATAGTGGGAAGAGCTGATAAAGTGCCACAATTGGCACATCTTTGGATGCGACAATTGTGGGGCAGCTGTGGGCTGCTATTTTCAGGCTGGTGAAGGCCAAAATCCATGAGCCTCGCCAGCCTGAGAATACCAGGCTGCAGCTGTCTGCTTTTTCCTTAGCTGGTTAACAAAAATAGGGGGACCCCACACCATTTTTGGGGGAGGTGATCCCACTATTTTTGCTAACCATCCAAGGTAAGCAGACTGCTGAGGCCTGGTATTATCAGGCTGTTAAGGTTCATTGATATTGGATCCCTACCAGCCTGAAATACCAGCCTCAGTAGTCTGCTTTACTCTGGCTGGTTAACAAATACAGGGGGACCCCACACCATTTTTTTTATTATTATTTATTTATTTATTAAAGAGGGGGCCTCCGTGCTTTCCTCCACTTCTTTTGTCGTGTATGTCCGGCTGTGTCACAAGATTCACCATTATTTAAATTCATACACATGCGTAGTAAGCTGCGTTCTCGCACTTAATACGCATGTGACTAGGAAGATAATGCAGTTTTACCGCATTTAATGAAAGTATATGTTTCCACGGTTAGTAAACGCAGCGGGTTTGATGCTGCGTTTATCCGCAGTGTCCAACGTGCAGCGGCCAGATCTTACAGCATAGTGGATGGGATTTCAAGAAATCCCATGCCCACTATGTGTGCATGGATGCCTCCAGCTTCCCTGAGGAGACCGACATGCGGCACCTCTTTCGAGACCGCAGAATGTCAATTTATCTTGCGGAGATGCTCCATCTACGCAAGATAAATTTCCCGCCAATGTATTGAGCGCCGTGATTCTGTACTGTTCAGTGAACACATGTGGAATTACCTGCGTTCAAAAGCCGGCAGCTCTTTGGAAGCAGCGGACATGTGCTGCTTCCAAAGTGCTGCTGGTTCCTGACTGAGCATCTCCACTACATAAATAGACATGCTACTTTCTGGAAAGATGTGCTGCATGTCCGTCTCTGCAGGTGATCCGCGGGCATCAGTGCACGCATAGTGGGCATGGGATTTCTTCAAATCCCATCCACTATGCTGTAACATCTGGCTGCTGCGGGTTGGACACTGCAGATGTACACAGCGTCCAACCCGTAGCGTTTACTGACCATGGGAACATACCCTGCAAACAGGAAATCACATTTTCTTTTTTTTTTTCCTTCCCAGAAGCCAACTTTCAATTAGCTTTATTTCAAGTGACAAAAAAAACACATGCAATGAAAAAATACATGGGGAAAAAACGCATCAAAAATGCATCAAAAACGCAGGTGACTTGCCAGTGACCTCAGATGCAGATTTGGTGCAGATATTACCTGCATCAAGTCATGAGCAAATACTGAGCCATTCCTGGCCATGGAAACATACCCTTACGCGGTAGCCCCAATGAGAACTGTCATCAAAGACTTCCTATTGACTGGTCCGAAAGACAAGCGACAGCATTCCAGACGCTGAAGTAATTGCTGATTTAACCCCCAATTCTGTTTGTGATGCCAAGCGAGGTTGCAGTGCCCTGGGTTCAATCAAATCTTTCTGAAGCCTTCCTTCAGCCATTGATTAAAGCAGCAAGAAGTATTGTTATAGTCTCCAATGGTAAGGTTCCAGTACGTCTTGTAAACCTCAGTGATGCATCAGTAGAATGGCACAAGTTCCCCCTGTTGCATAGCTATACCAACTAGGTGCCTTATAACAAAGATGCATGTCCTCTTTCATGCATCAAAGAGCCTCTTACAGATCTCAGTTCTGCTGCCTACTTTTCCACTCTGGACTTGACAAGTGGATACTGACAAGTGCCCTTGGTGCCTGAGGACCACCCCTCGGGAGGAGAATCAGAAGGTTCAGAGAGAACACAACAATGGGTATCCCGATTCCTCTCGGCTTGCCAGTATATAACTGTGCGTATTAATGGTGTTCGATTGGATGCTCTAGTGGACACTGGATCACAAGGGACCACCATTGAAAAGAGTGCTTTTGAGACATATTGGGATCATAGTAAATTAAGTACTGATCCTAAGGTCAAATTGTTTCTGCTGGCTAGCAATGGACAGCCTACTTCTCAACTGGGATATTGAGAACTCACCATTAGTGTTGAGCGATACCGTCCGATACTTGAAAGTATCGGTATCGGATAGTATCGGCCGATATCCGAAAAATATCGGATATCGCCGATACCGATATCCGATACCAATACAAGTCAATGGGACATCAAGTATCGGAAGGTATTCTCATGGTTCCCAGGGTCTGAAGGAGAGGAAACTCTCCTTCAGGCCCTGGGATCTATATTAAGGTGTAAAATAAAGAATTAAAATAAAAAATATTGATATATTCACCTCTCCGGCGGCCCCTGGACATCACGCTGGTAACCGGCAGGCTTCTTTGTTTAAAATGAGCGCCTTTAGGACCTGCGAATGACGTCGCGGCTTCTGAGTGGTCGCGTGCCGCTCATGTGACCGCCACGCGACCAATCAGAAGCCGCGACGTCATTCGCAGGTCCTTAATTCCTAGAATTAGGAGTTTAGTGAATGAGAATGACGTCGCGGCTTCTGATTGGTCGCGTGGCGGTCACATGAGTGGCACGCGACCAATCAGAAGCCACGACGTCATTCGCAGGTCCTAAAGGCGCTCATTTTAAACAAAGAAGCCTGCCGGTTACCAGCGTGATGTCCAGGGGCCGCCGGGGAGGTGAATATATCAATATTTTTTATTTTAATTCTTTATTTTACACATCCCTATGGATCCGATACCGATACCCGATACCACAAAAGTATTGGATCTCGGTATCGGAATTCCGATACCGCAAGTATCGGCCGATACCCGATACTTGCGGTATCGGAATGCTCAACACTACTCCTCAGTCCTCCATAAAGTATAATACACTCCTCAGTCCTCCATATAGTATTATACACTCCTCATAGTCCTCTATATATTAAAACACACTGCTCAGTCCTACATATGGTATAATACACTCCTCATAGTGCTCCATATAATATAATGCACCGCCATCGTCATTCATTTCGTACAATTCACTTCCCATAGTATAATGCACCTGATAGTTCTTCATATAGTATAATGTATTCCCCATAGTCCTCGATATAATGCAGCCCACATATAGTATAATGCAGCCACTCTACATACAATATAATGTAACCCCCATAGAATATAATGCAGCTCCCCTCATAGTATAATGCAGCCCCTCCATACAGGGCCAGTGAGAAAGACACAGTCAAACGGTGACTAGAGGGCAGGGGAAAGGACACAAGGGGGCTAAGGGAAGACAGGCACAAGGGTGACAGGGGCTAGGGAGCAAGGAAGACAGGCACAAGGGGACTAGTGGGCAAGGGAGACTGACAAAAGGGGACAAAGGAGACTGACACAAGGGGAGACACGGGGACAAGGGACACAAGTACAAGGGGACAAGGGAGACAGGCACAAGGTGATACAGGGACTAGTGGGCAAGGGAGACTGACACAAGGGGACACACAGAGACAAGGGACCCAAGCACGAGGGGACAAGGGCGACAGGCACGAGGGGACTCATTGGGACTAGGAGGAAGGGGAGAAGGGCACAAGGGGACACAGGAACTAGGGAGCAAGGCATGAGAGGAAACAAGGGGGCTCCGAGGGAATAGTAGATAGGGATGCACGGGGAGACGGGGCTGCAAGGGGACAGGGGAAGATGGGGGGGAGATTTGGGAGCAGGGAAGAAGGGGGCACAGGGATTATGATGACAGGGTAGATGGGGAACACATGGTGAGAAAGGGGACAGGGGAGATTTGAAAGCAGGGCAGATGGGTACAAGGGGACAAGAGGCAGGGAATGCATGGGGGTGCAGGAGGACTCAGGCATGGGAGATGGGGAGCATTCAGGGGACCAGGGGAGGAGGGACAAGGCACGTACAGGGGCTGGAAGAGCACAATGACCTGAACCTGGGGACCTACGAGGACATGGGGCACGGGAGAGCAGGGAGGAAATGGGGCTGGTGTCACTGGGGGTAAGGGACGCTGGGGGCCGAGGATGGTGACACACGGGCAGCAGACACACCTCACTGCCACAGCTTCTGTACACCTACATGTTCATCCCCGAAACCTCCACATGGCTGTGCTGCTGTAGCATCCCCCTCCTGGGTGGTTCAGTCCATGCACCTCCCACCAGCCCCGGAGCTGCCTGTTCCCGGTCCCAGCAGCCGCCACAGGCTCCACCAATATGGTGGCCGCCATCACCTGTGCAGATGTTGCACTGCCTGGGCTCCACACACAGCGGGTGCGCGATGAAGTGATGTCATCGTGCAACCACAGTGTCAGAGGCAGTGGGGAATGATGGGAGAGGGAGCGACAGCTGACGCTCTCTCCTCCATCATTGCTTTGAACTGTACCTGCATCATAGACGCCGGTATAGTTCAATGAGGTGGCGGCGGGGGGAGTCTGATGCCTCTGACGTGCCGGGCCCCTGACCTGCCAGGCTCAGTCACAGCGGTGACCGCTGCAACAGTGGTAGTTACGCAGCTGCACACACACCCAAGAAAATACACACACACCCAGGAAAACACAAACACACACAGGAAAACACATACACACACACCCACACATCGGAAAACAGACAGGAAACCGCACATACCCAGAAAAAAAACACATACTCTGACCTGCCATGTTTAATTTGTCAAATGCCCCCTGTTATGGACCTGGTGGTTAGGAGCACCCGGAACGACCTGATGGTTAAACTCACACAGGACAAGTTCTGGGAAGTGGGAGCTCTGCTGACCGCAACCCCTAATCCTATCACACAACTAGAAATAGCCGTGGAGCGTACCTAACACGACCTAGATGCCTCTTCACAGCCTAAGAGCTAACTAGCCCTAAAGATAGAAAATAAAGCCTACCTTGCCTCAGAGAAATTCCCCAAAGGAAAAGGCAGCCCCCCACATATATTGACTGTGAGTAAGATGAAAGTCACAAACACAGAAATGAAACAGGTTTCAGCAAAGGGAGGCCCGACTTCCTAAACAGACTGAGGATAGGAAAGGTATCTTTGCGGTCAGCACAAAAAACTACAAAAGACCACGCAGAGTGTGCAAAAAGACCTCCGCACCGACTCACGGTGCGGAGGTGCCACTCTGCATCCCAGAGCTTCCAGCTAGCAAGGCAAAATCATGATAGCCAACTGGACAAGGAAACAATGAACAAATAATTAACTAGCAGGGACTTAGCTTCTGCTGGAGTAGACAGATCACCAGAAAGATCCAAGAGCAAACTGAAACAGTACAAGAACATTGACACCTGGCATGGAGTAACGATCTGAGTGGAGTTAAATAGAACAGCCAGTCAAAGAATAAACTACGTCACCTGTGGAAGGAACCTCAGAAGCAGCAGCTCCACTCACAGCCACCAGAGGGAGTCCATGGACAGAACTTGCCGAAGTACCAGTCATGACCACAGGAGGGAGTTCGAAAACAGAATTCACAACAGTACCCCCCCTTGAGGAGGGGTCACCGAACCCTCACCAGAGCCCCCAGGCCGATCAGGACGAGCCAAATGAAAGGCACGAACTAGATCGGCAGCATGAACATCAGAGGCAAAAACCCAGGAATTATCTTCCTGACCATAACCCTTCCACTTGACCAGGTACTGGAGTTTCCGTCACGAAATACGAGAATCCAAAATCTTCTCCACCACATACTCCAACTCCCCCTCGACCAACACCGGGGCAGGAGGATCAACGGAGGGAACAATAGGCGCAACGTATCTCCGCAATAACGACCTATGGAACACATTATGGATGGCAAAAGAAGCTGGAAGGGCCAAACGAAATGATACAGGATTGAGAACTTCAGAAATCTTATACGGACCAATGAAACGAGGCTTAAACTTAGGAGAGGAAACCTTCATAGGAACATGACGAGATGACAACCAAACCAAATCCCCAACACGAAGTCGGGGACCAACACAGCGCCGGCGGTTAGCGAAACGTTGAGCCTTCTCCTGGGACAATGTCAAATTGTCCACCACATGAGTCCAAATCTGCTGCAACCTGTCCACCACCGTATCCACACCAGGACAGTCCGAAGGCTCAACCTGCCCTGAAGAGAAACGAGGATGGAAACCAGAATTACAGAAAAAAGGCGAAACCAAAGTAGCAGAGCTGGCCGGGTTATTAAGGGCGAACTCAGCCAAAGGCAAGAAGGACACCCAATCATCCTGATCAGCAGAAACAAAGCATCTCAGATATGTCTCCAAAGTCTGATTAGTTCGTTCGGTTTGGCCATTTGTCTGAGGATGGAAAGCCGAAGAAAAAGACAAATCAATGCCCATCTTAGCACAAAAGGACCGCCAAAACCTCGAAACAAACTGGGAACCTCTGTACGAGACGATGTTCTCCGGAATGCCATGCAAACTAACCACATGCTGAAAAAACAATGGCACCAAATCAGAGGAGGAAGGCAATTTAGACAAGGGTACCAAATGGACCATCTTAGAGAAGCGATCACAAACCACCCAAATGACCGACATCCTTTGAGAAACAGGGAGATCAGAAATAAAGTCCATGGAAATATGCATCCAGGGCCTCTTCGGGACCGGCAAGGGCAAAAGCAACCCACTGGCACGAGAACAGCAGGGCTTAGCCCGAGCACAAGTCCCACAGGACTGCACAAAAGAACGCACATCCCGTGACAAAGAAGGCCACCAAAAGGATCTAGCCACCAAATCTCTGGTACCAAAGATTCCAGGATGACCAGCCAACACCGAACAATGAACCTCAGAGATAACTCTACTAGTCCATCTATCAGGGACAAACAGTTTCTCCGTAGGACAACGGTCAGGTCTATCAGCCTGAAACTTCTGCAGCACGCGCCGCAAATCAGGGGAGATGGCAAACAAAATTACCCCCTCTTTAAGAATACCCGCCGGCTCCGGAACACCCGGAGAGTCAGGCACAAAACTCCTTGACAGGGCATCAGCCTTCACATTCTTAGAGCCCGGAAGGTATGAAACCGCAAAATCAAAACGGGAGAAAAAGAGCGACCATCGAGCCTGTCTAGGATTCAACCGTTTGGCAGACTCGAGATAAGTCAAATTCTTGTGTTCCGTCAACACCACCACGCGATGTTTAGCTCCTTCAAGCCAATGTCGCCACTCCTCGAATGCCCACTTCATGGCCAACAACTCTCGATTGCCAACATCATAATTTCGCTCAGCAGGCGAGAATTTTCTAGAAAAGAAGGCACAGGGTTTCATCACCGAGCCATCAGAACTCCTTTGCGACAAAACAGCCCCTGCTCCAATCTCAGAAGCATCAACCTCAACCTGAAACGGGAGCGAAACATCTGGCTGGCACAACACAGGGGCAGAAGAAAAACGACGCTTCAACTCCTGAAAAGCCTCTACAGCCACAGAGGACCAATTGACCACATCAGCACCTTTCTTGGTCAAATCAGTCAACGGTTTAGCAATACTAGAAAAATTAGCGATGAAGCGACGGTAAAAATTAGCAAAGCCCAGGAACTTCTGCAGGCTCTTCACAGATGTTGGCTGAGTCCAATCGTAAATGGCCTGAACTTTAACAGGGTCCATCTCGATAGTAGAAGGGGAAAAAATGAAACCCAAAAATGAAACCTTCTGAACTCCAAAGAGACACTTTGACCCCTTCACAAACAAGGAATTAGCACAAAGGACCTGGAACACCATTCTAACCTGTTTCACATGAGACTCCCAATCATCCGAAAAGACCAAAATGCCATCCAAATATACAATCATGAATCTATCCAGGTACTCTCGGAAGATGTCATGCATAAAGGACTGAAACACAGATGGAGCATTAGAAAGCCCGAATGGCATAACCAGGTACTCAAAATAGCCCTCGGGCGTATAAAATGCTATTTTCCATTCATCGCCCTGTTTAATTCGCACAAGATTATACGCCCCTCGAAGATCTATCTTGGTGAACCAACTAGCCCCCTTAATCCGAGCAAACAAATCAGACAGCAGCGGCAAATTTGACTGTGATCTTATTAAGAAGGCGGTAATCAATACAAGGTCTCAAAGAGCCATCCTTCTTGGCCACAAAAAAGAACCATGCTCCCAATGGTGATGACGACGGGCGAATATGACCCTTCTCCAAGGATTCCTTTATATAACTCCGCATAGCGGCGTGCTCTGGCACAGATAATTTAAACAGACGGCCCTTAGGAAACTTGCTACCAGGAATCAAATTAATAGCACAATCGCAATCCCTATGAGGAGGTAGGGCACTGGATTTGGGCTCTTCAAATACATCCCGGTAATCTGATAAAAACTCAGGGACTTCAGAAGGAGTGGAAGGCGAAATTGACAACAATGGAACATCACCATGTACCCCCTGACAACCCCAGCCGGACACAGACATAGATTTCCAATCCAACACTGGATTATGGACCTGTAGCCATGGCAACCCCAAAACGACCACATGATGCAGATTATGCAACACCACAAAGCGAATATCCTCCTGATGTGCAGGAGCAATGCACATGGTCAATTGAGTCCAGTACTGAGGCTTATTCTTGGCCAAAGGCGTAGCATCAATTCCTCTCAATGGAATAGGATACTGCAAGGGCTCCAAGAAAAAACCACAGCGCCTGGCAAACTCCAAGTCCATCAAATTCAGGGCAGCGCCTGAATCCACAAATGCCATAACAGAATAGGATGACAGAGAGCAAATCAGAGTAACGGACAAAAGAAATTTAGACTGTACCGTACCAATGGTGGCAGACCTAGCGAACCGCTTAGTGCGCTTAGGACAATCGGAGATAGCATGAGTGGATTCACCACAGTAAAAACACAGCCCATTCCGACGTCTGTGTTCTTGCCATTCAGCTCTGGTCAAAGTCCTATCACACTGCATAGGCTCAGGCCTATGCTCAGAGAATACCGCCAGATGGTGCACAGCTTTGCGCTCACGCAAGCGCCGATCAATCTGAATGGCCAAGGACATAGACTCATTCAGACCAGCAAGCGTGGGAAATCCCACCATGACATCCTTAAGGGCTTCAGAAATACCCTTTCTGAAAATTGCCGCCAGGGCACACTCATTCCACTGAGTAAGCACAGACCACTTTCTAAACTTCTGACAATACACCTCCGCTTCATCCTGACCCTGGCACAAAGCCAGCAAGATTTTCTCTGCCTGATCCACTGAATTTGGTTCATCATAAAGCAATCCAAGCGCCAGAAAAAACGCATCAACATCACGCAATGCAGGATCTCCTGGCGCAAGGGAAAATGCCTAGTCTTGAGGGTCACCACGCAACAAAGAAATAATGATTTTTACTTGTTGAACGGGGTCACCAGAGGAGCGGGGTTTCAAAGCTAGAAACAGTTTACAATTATTTTTGAAATTCAAGAACTTAGATCTATCCCCAGAAAATAAATCAGGAATATGAATTCTAGGCTCTAACATAGGATTCTGAACCACAAAATCTTGAATGTTTTGTACCCTTGCAGTGAGATGATCCACACAAGAGGACAGACCTTGAATGTCCATATCTACACCTGTGTTCTGAACCACCCAAAGGTTTAGGGGAAAAGAAAGACAAAACACAGTGCAAAGAAAAAAAATGGTCTCAGAACTTCTCTTATCCCTCTATTGAGATGCATTAATACTTTGGTCCAGCTGTACTGTTATGACCTGGTGGTTAGGAGCACCCGGCACGACCTGATAGTTAAACTCACGCAGGACAAGCTCTGGGATGTGGGAGCTCTGCTGACCGCAGGCCCTAATCCTATCACAACAACTAGAAATAGCTGTGGAGCATTCCTGACTCTCCCTAGATGCCTCTTCACAGCCTAAGAGTTAGCTAGCCCTACAGATAGAAAATAAAGCCTACCTTGCCTCAGAGAAATTCCCCAAAGGAAAAGGCAGCCCCCCACAAATATTGACTGAGTAAAGATGAAAGTCACAAACGCAGAAATGAAACAGGTTTCAGCAAAGGGAGGCCAGACTTACTAAACAGACAGAGGATAGGAAAGGTATCTTTGCGGTCAGCACAAAAAACTACAAAAGACCACGCAGAGTTTGCAAAAAGACCTCCGCACCGACTCACGGTGCGGAGGTGCCACTCTGCATCCCAGAGCTTCCAGCTAGCAAGGCAAAATCATGATAACCAGCTGGACAAGGAAACAATGAACAAATAATAACTATCAGGAACTTAGCTTCTGCTGGAGAAGACAGGTCACCAGAAAGATCCAAGAGCGAACTGAACCAATGCAGGAACATTGACAGCTGGCAAGGAGTAACAATCTGAGTGGAATTAAATAGAGCAGCCAACCAAAGGATAAACCACGTCACCTGTGTAAGGAACCTCAGAAGCAGCAGCTTCACTCACAGCCACCAGAGGGAGCCCATAGACAGAACTCGCCAAAGTACCATTCACGACCACAGGAGGGAGTTCGACAACAGAATTCACAACAGGAGAGACCTGGGTTTGATGCAGGGCATCGCTTTCTGTGTATTTTAAGTGTCGTGTCACTGGCCCAAAGGCATTTAACCCCTTAAAAACATCAGTTACTTATTCAAATCTGTGAAAATGGGCTGTTTGCCCATTTTGATGCCAATTCTGGTGCCCAGAACCCATTTGGGCCGGGCTGAAGGGACCTGGGATTGATGCAGGGCATCTCTTTCTGTGTATTGTAAATGTCATATCAGTGGCCCAAAGGCATTTAACCCCTTAAAAACATCAGTTACTTATTCAAATCTGTGAAAATGGGCTGTTTGCCCATTTTGATGCCAGTTCTGGTGCCCAGAACCCATTTGGGCCAGGCTGAAGGGACCTGGGTTTGATGCAGGGCATCACTGTCTGTGAATTTTAAGTGTTGTATCAGTGGCCCAAAGGCATTTAACCCCTTAAAAGCATCAGTTACTTATTCAAATCTGTGAAAATGGTCTGTTTGCCCAATTTGATGCCAGTTCTGGTGCCCAGAACCCATTTGGGCCAGGCTGAAGGGACCTGGGTTTGATGCAGGGCATCACTTTCTGTGCATTGTAAGCGTCATATCAGTGGCCCAAAGGCATTTAACCCCTTAAAAAATCAGTTACTTATTCAAATCTGTGGAAATGGGCTGTTTGCCCACTTTGATGCCAGTTCTGGTGCCCAGAACCCATTTTGGCCTGGCTGGAGGGACTTGTTTTTGATGTGGGGCTCCATGTTCGATATGTATGCACTGTGGTATCAGTGGCATAAAGGCATTTAACCCCTTAAAAACATCAGTTACTTATTCAAATCTGTGAAAATGGGCTGTTTGCCCATTTTGATGCCAGTTCTGGTGCCCAGAACCCATTTGGGCCGGGCTGAAGGGACCGGGGTTTGATGCAGGGCATCTCTTTCTGTGTATTGTAAGTGTAATATCAGTGGCCCAAAGGCATTTAACCCCTTAAAAACATCAGTTACTTATTCAAATCTGTGAAAATGGGCTGTTTGCCCACGTGAATGCCAGTTCTGGTGCCCAGAACCCATTTGGGCCAGGCTGGAGGAACCTTGGTTTGATGCAGGGAATCACTATCTGTGTATTTTAAGTGTCGTATCAGTGATACAAAGGCATTTAACCCCTTAAAAGCATCAGTTACTTATTCAAATCTGTGAAAATGGGCTGTTTGCCCATTTTGATGCCAGTTCTGGTGCCCAGAACCCATTTGGGCCGGGCTGAAGGGACCGGGGTTTGATGCAGGGCATCTCTTTCTGTGTATTGTAAGTGTAATATCAGTGGCCCAAAGGCATTTAACCCCTTAAAAACATCAGTTACTTATTCAAATCTGTGAAAATGGGCTGTTTGCCCATTTTGATGCCAGTTCTGGTGCCCAGAACCCATTTGGGCCAGGCTGAAGGGACCTGGGTTTGATGCAGGGCATCACTGTCTGTGAATTTTAAGTGTTGTATCAGTGGTCCAAAGGCATTTAACCCCTTAAAAGCATCAGTTACTTATTCAAATCTGTGAAAATGGGCTGTTTGCCCATTTTGATGCCAGTTCTGGTGCCCAGAACCCATTTGGGCCGGGCTGAAGGGACCTGGGTTTGATGCAGGACATCACTTTCTGTGCATTGTAAGTGTCATATCAGTGGCCCAAAGGCATTTAACCCCTTAAAAAATCAGTTACTTATTCAAATCTGTGAAAATTGGCTGTTTGCCCACTTTGATGCCAGTTCTGGTGCCCAGATCGCATTTGGGCCAGGCTGGAGAGACCTGGGTTTGATGCAGGGCATCACTTTCTGTGTATTTTAAGTGTCGTATCACTGGCGCATAGGCATTTAACCCCTTAAAAACATCAGTTACTTATTCAAATCTGTGAAAATGGGCTGTTTGCCCATTTTGATGCCAATTCTAGAGCCCAGAACACATTTGGGCCAGTCTGAAGGGACATAGGTTTGATGCAGGGCATCTCTTTCTGTGTATTGTAAGTGTCATATCAGTGGCCCAAAGGCATTTAACCCCTTAAAAGCATCAGTTACTTATTCAAATCTGTGAAAATGGGCTGTTTGCCCATTTTGATGCCAGTTCTGGTGCCCAGAACCTATTTGGGCCAGGCTGAAGGGACCTGGGTTTGATGCAGGGCATCACTTTCTGTGCATTGTAAGCATCATATCAGTGGCCCAAAGGCATTTAACCCCTTAAAAACATCAGTTACTTATTCAAATCTGTGAAAATTGGCTGTTTGCCCACTTTGATGCCAGTTCTGGTGCCCAGAACGCATTTGGGCCAGGCTGGAGAGACCTGGGTTTGATGCAGGGCATCACTTTCTGTGTATTTTAAGTGTCGTATCACTGGCCCAAAGGCATTTAACCCCTTAAAAACATCAGTTACTTATTCAAATCTGTGAAAATGGGCTGTTTGCCCACTTTGATGCCAGTTCTGGTGCCCAGAACCCATTTGGGCCAGGCTGAAGGGACGTGGGTTTGATGCAGGGCATCACTTTCTGTGTATTGTAAGTGTCATATCAGTGACCCAAAGGCATTTAACCCCTTAAAAACATCAGTTACTTATTCAAATCTGTGAAAATGGGCTGTTTGCCCAATTTGATGCCAATTCTGGTGCCCAGAACCCATTTGGGCCAGGCTGGAGGGACCTGAGTTTGATGCAGGGCATCACTGTCTGTGAATTTTACGTGTCGTATCAGTGGCCCAAAGGCATTTAACCCCTTAAAAACATCAGTTACTTATTCAAATCTGTGAAAATGGGCTGTTTGCCCACTTTGATGCCAGTTCTGGTGCCCAGAACCCATTTGGGCCAGGCTGAAGGGACCTGGGTTTGATGCAGGGCATCACTTTTTGTGTATTGTAAGTGTCATATCAGTGGCCCAAAGGCATTTAACCCTTTAAAAACATCAGTTACTTATTCAAATGGCCAAAATTGACTGTCTGCCCACTTTGATGCCAGTTCTGGTGCCCAGAACCCATTTGGGCTAGGATGGAAAAAACTGGTTTTGTTGTGGGGCTCCCTGTTCTATATGTCTGCAGTGTGAGATCAGTGGCCCAAAGGCATTTAACCCTTTTTTCAGCGCTCTTTGGTGCCCACTTTGATGCCCATTTTTGTGCCAGTTTTATTGTTTTTGTTGCCGTTTTTAAGTGTATTCACATCAGGGCTCCTCGCTGCATTGTCTTTTATTATTGTGATGATTATTTTTTATTGTTAAACCTATAAAAAACAGAAAAGAAAAAATTGCCGAATAAGAAAACGACGAATAAGAAACCAACTTCAGCTCCAAATAAGAAACTGAACGAATAAGAAACCAACTTCAGCTTCGTGCTATAATGCAGGTGTATTTAGACTTGAAGGTAGCATCTCATACTTCTGAGTCCATTCCCGGGCTTTTCTGTTGTACTTTTCCCTATCTGTGTTGTAGATCCGTGCAATCTCTGGCACTAGAGGGTCATCTAGGTTGGGGTCACATAACAGTGAACAAATTGACAAAAGAACTCCAGAAATAGATAAAACTGGGGTCCACTGTGATCTGAGTATGTCAAGACGAATGCTGTCATTGCTGTTAATATTTGGATGGTTGATTCTCGTTGTAAACGCAACCTTGGGAGGTTTGTAGGGGTAGTCTGTAGGAAGATGGATCGTCAAGAAAAAAACACCACCTTGATATGGACTGTCATTAGGGCCCATAATTGTTGCTTGCCAATGAAACATGTCATCTCCAACTGGACCTGCAGAACATTATGCTGGAGGATCGCGGGCCAAATCATTCATTTCCTTGTGGATCCGCCTCAGCTCCATGATGCTCTCGCTGCTGCCGGTGCCGGGCGGGTATTCGGGCGAGCTGGGCGGAGGAGGAGAGAGTCGAGGAAGAGGCGGAGAAAGAGGAGTTTGTGCTGCCCCCCCTCCAATATCCAGGACACGTTAAAACCCGGAGCCGCCCACACACGTCGTAAGCGCGGACTGCAGGCGAGCGTCTCCCAACTGCTGGCACCGGCCGCCTGTGCTGTATATTGCTGTTATCTCGCCCCTCCCCCGCAGCTCAGCTGTGACGTAAGGCAAGGCATTGTGGGCTGTCCCGTAGAATGACAGCGCATGCGCCACATGCACGCACGGCACTCGTGTCCGCATGCACCTGGCGCATGCGCAGTAGCTAGGGCTACTGCGCGCCGCCCGAGGCTGCACGGCCGCGCGCACCTGGCACACCTGGCGCATGCGCAGAAGCAGCGTGCCGCCCGAGGCTGTAATAGCTGGTGGGCGGGTGCTCTCCCACCGAAACACGCCCCAACCCCCTTCTCCGATCCCGCCTTCTCGTTTTGGCGGCATGCCAAGACAGCGGACACAGTCTGCTACCGGTATTAACTCTTTTGGGGGGTGAAGAGGGCGCGGGGGGCTCAGAGAGGGGGGACTCAGGGAGGGGGGGGAAGAGCGTGGGGTGGGGGGTCAGACTGCGAACACTGCTACTGGTATTAACCCTTTAGAGGGGTGCCAACACTGCTACCAGTATTAACCCTTTGGGCGGGTGCCAACACTGCTACCGGTATTAACCCTTTAGAGGGGTGCCAACACTGCTACGGTATTAACCCTTTGGGGGGGTGCCAACACTGCTACCGGTATTAACCCTTTGGAGGGGGAGAGGGCGCGGGGGTTCAGAGAGGACATGGCATTGTGGGCAGTCCCATAGAATGACAGCGCATGCACCACATGCACGCGCGGCACTCGTGGCCGCGCGCACCTGGCGCATGCGCAGTAGCTGCGCGCCGCCCGAGGCTGTAATAGCTGGTGGGTGGGTGCTCTCCCACCGAAACACGCCCCAACCCCCTTCTCCCGCCTTCTCGTTTTGCCGGCATGCCAAGACAGCGGACACAGTCTGCTACCGGTATTAACTCTTTGAGGGGGGAAGAGGGCGCGGGGGGCTCAGAGAGGGGGGGCAGGGCGTGGGTGGTCAGACTGCGAACACTGCTACCGGTATTAACCCTTTAGAGGGGTGCCAACACTGCTACCGGTATTAACCCTTTGGGGGGGTGCCAACACTGCTACCGGTATTAACCCTTTGGGGGGGTGCCAACACTGCTACCGGTATTAACCCTTTGGGGGGGAGAGGGCACGGGGGAGGAGGCTCAGAGAGGGGGGCAAGGTGTGGGGGGGTTAGACTGCGAACACTGCTACCGGTATTAACCCTTTAGGGGGGTGCCAACACTGCCGACGCGCAATTACCGCATTTCTGCCAGTGCGCATTCAGGAGCGTGCATTTATGCCCTTCGGCGTGCATTTTGAATGTAAGGAAGCGCGCATTCAGGATCGCGGATCCGTATTCTGCCTGTAGTAACCTGTTGCGTTTATTCCCAGCGGATCCGTTTTCTGCCTGTAGTATCCTGTTGTGTTTATTCTCAGTGTATCCGTATTCTGCCTGTAGTAAGCTGTTGCGTTTATTCCCAGTGTATCCGTATTCTGCCTGTAGTAAGCTGTTGCCTTTATTCCCAGCGGATCCGTATTCTGCCTGTAGTGACCTGTTGCCTTTATTCCCAGGTGCTGCATCTCCTGGAACGTGTGGTTTTGCCAGAGCTGCTGATTCAGTTAGCAACATTGGCTACTTCGGAGACTGTGGATGACCTGAACAGTCAGGTAATGCCATGTACAAGCACTCGTGTCCTTCTCTATGTATCTATGATATTTTTTGGTGAGTGACCAGATGTCTCCTGATTGTAGGCAACTTTGAGGACTTGTATCTTCAAGCATCACCTGGATTTCGGACACAACCGCCAGTCGTACAACGCGGTCGCGCATATTCCCGATCACAGCAGGTGAGATGGAGGTCTGATTACTCGTGGTGTGGGGTGCAGGGCCAACAGCTCGTGGTGTGGGGTACAGTGCTGACAGCTCGTGGTGTGGGGTGCAGGGCTGACAGCTCGTGGTGTGGGGTGCAGGGCTGACAGCTCGTGGTGTGGGGAGCAGGGCCGACAGCTCGTGCTGTGGGGTGCAGGGCCAACAGCTCGTGCTGTGGGGTGCAGGGCCGACAGCTCGTGGTGTGGGGTGCAGGGCCAACAGCTCGTGTTGTGGGGTGTAGGGCCAACAGCTTGTGCTGTGGGCTGCAGGGCCGACAGCTCGTGCTCTGGGGTGCAGGGCCGACAGCTCGTGCTGTGGGGCGGAGGTGTGTACGTTGTGCCTGAGCCTTAGACCCCAGCGTATGCTCCATACATGGCCAAATGGAGGATGGAAGCATATCTTTTTAGTGACAGGCCATGATCATGAGCCGCTCCGTACACCGGCTCCTGGCCTGTAACTTACATGCACCTCAATGGTTGGGAATGTATTAACGGCACCGCAGGAAATAGCAATGGGCAGAAATCTCACAGTGACCCCAATTGTTAAAGTGAACCTGTCACGTCGGTTTGCCCCTGTAAGCTGCGGCCACCACCTTTCAGGGCTTATATACAGTATTCTATAATGCTATAGCTAAGCCCCCGATCCAACCTGAAATAGAAGAAAAACAAGTTTTATTATACTCACCCTGGGGTGGTCGGTTCCGATGGGTGTCTCAGGTCCAGGTCCTGCACCTCCCATCTTCATGCGATGACGTCCTCCTCCTTGCTTTGTGTCACGGCTCCTGCGCAGGCGTACTTATCTGCCCTGTTGAGGGCAGAGTAAATTACAGCAGTGCGCAGGTGCCTGGAAAGGTCAGAGTCCCAGAGACTGCAGTACTTTGCTGTGCCCTCAACAGGGCAGACCAGTACAGCTGCGCAGGAGACGCGACACGAAGCAAGGAAAAGGAAGTCATCGTATGAAGATGGGAGGCTCCGGACTGCGATGCCCATCGAACGGGACAGCCCCCCCTCCCGGGTGAGTATAATCTTGTTTTTCTTCTATTTCAGGGTAGATCGGAGGCTTATCTACAGCATTACAGAATACTGTAGATTAGCCGTGAAAGGCAGTGGCCGCAGCTTAGGCCTCTTTCACACTTCCATCTTTGAGCTCCCGTCACAATCCGTCGATTTTTGAAAAAACAGGATCCAGCAAATTTTTCTGCTGGATCCTGTTTTCCTCATAGACTTCTATTAGCGACGGATTGTGACGGATGGCCTTCCATTTCATCGTGCACTGGATCTGTCGGAAAATTGCTGTCCGTCGGGTGGAGAAAACGTTCAGAGGAATGTTTTTTCTGCACGTTGTAAAATCGCTCAGCGACGGGTTCTGCGCTGTCCGTTGTTGGCTATAATGGAAGCCTATGTACGCAGGATTTGTCGCTGACCGTCAAAAGCAGGAATCCAGCGATGGGTCCCGTCTTTTGAAACTGATCATGCGTGGAAGAATTTCCCGTGAGGGAAATTGTCTTTCGCTCTCTCTCTTTTTTACTATTGATGCTGCCTATGCAGCATCAATAGTAAAAAGATATCATGTTACAAATATTGAAAAAATTTGTAAAAAATCGCAATATTCTTACCTTCCGGCATCCCGCGCAGCGTTACCGATGCTCCCGATGCCGCCGGCATGTTCCATTTCCAGTAATGCATTGCGAAATGATGCGATGACCTCGCGATCTCGCGAGACCGGTAGGTCTTCTGGGTTATTGCCGCAATGCATAACTGGGAACGCTAGCTGCCGGGAGCATCGCAAGCATCGGTAACGCTGCGCGGGATGCCGGAAGGTAAGAATATTGCGATTTTTTTTTCTTTTTTTTTCCTTTTTCACCTGGGTTGTGTTGTGTATTCGTTTTCACAGCAGAAAACTGCTGCGAAGACGCATACATAACAGGTGCACATAGCCTCGACGGGTCTGTCAGGAAAACAGGCCCAGTGCACACGTTTTCCACAATCTGCACAGGATCCGTCATTTCAACTTCTTGACGGATCCTGTGCAGATTTGGAAGACAGAAGTGTGAAAGAAGCCTTACAGGGCCAAAATGACATGACAGGTTCCCTTTAACCCTCACTTAGCCAGAGTAGGTGCCCAGTTACATGCTGCGGGGGTGCTGGAATATTAGGGGCTGGTTGGTTCCTCATCCCCTGTCCCCCCTTTTTGCAGACAGCTGGATTGCCTTCGGCAGCTGGTCATCTTCCTGTGTGAACGTTCACAGCTCCATGAACTTGTGGAATTCCCTTACGTGAATTTACAGTGAGGTGAGCGTCGCCCGGCCGGAGCCATCGTCTTCTTACCGAGCCGGCTGTTTATCACTGCTGTGTCTCCCTCAGGTTGTGAGCATCATTGAAGCTCAGGCTCGAGCCGCGGATCTGCTGACCCATAATATGCTTTCCATATTCATCGGCACAACTATCCGAAAGGTATCGGGGGTTTTACTCTTCTGATCTTAGCTCTAGTAAGAGATTGTATTACAAATTCTGTAGCCGCTAATTTTAGTACCGTATATTCCTCCTGGACATATGTGTGTTATGTGAAGCCCCTCCATTTGTCTTTGCACACAGAGGGGGGAAGACTCGGGGGTCAGGTAGTTTTCCGTCATATTTGAGATTGTCCCCTCTAGTGATCTCCATTCCTCTTTTGATTTCCGTCTCTGCTGAATGTCGTTGTCTCCTTCCTCAGCCGGCACCGTGATGTTTGTGTACAGGATGCATCTCAGCATCCATAAAGGTCTTCAGAAGCAAGTGAATGCGTACCTGGTGTGTCTGACCTGTCTGCAGCTTATACGGCCCGAATACTCCTGGATTGTGCAGCCGGCGTCGGGGGCAGTAGGAAAGAAATGTATAGTTACAGGGGTTTTCCTGTCCAGGGGTGGATTCTCGTCTCAGGCGTTCACGGTAAAATCTGTCAGTCAGCACAAGTGTATGCTATTTATTATTATAGCGCCTTTTTTTTATTACAGCACCATTTATTGCAGTACGCTATAATACGCCATTTACCAAACTTTTCATTAAGAGTCACAGAACCGGCGCAGCACATCCATATCCGTAGCTTCAACCCTTAGACTTATATTGGGGTCCAAGCCGTGAACGAACTCTGTCTATGCCCTGGTCAGAACTGTGGAAATGGCTGAGCTGGTCGTGCAATGCCATTTCTGTAAGTGGATGGGCTCCGGCCGATGTGTCTGTGAGTGAGATAAGAAAGTCCCTTTTAGGTGTCCTTAGAAAAGCCGGTAATTCATGTGCAGTGTACAGTAAAAATCACACTGACAGGTTAGAATAGAATAATAGAATAGATATCTATATACATAGAATAGGTAATAATATCTCTTAATATTTCATAGATAGCAGAAAAGCTGGTAATTTGGAAATTCAATTGTCAGGTTCTGCATAATTATTACAGAAGCCGACAGGATATGAGACATGGTTTACAGTGAACCATTGCATATCCCCCTACTCTGGAATGCTCTACCACAACATATCAGACTCTCGCCTACCATCGAAACCTTCAAAAAGAACCTGAAGACCCACCTCTTCCGACAAGCCTACAACCTGCAGTAACCACCGATTGACCAAACCGCTGCACGGCCAGCTCTACCCTCACCTACTGTATCCTCACCCATCCCTTGTAGATTGTGAGCCCTCGCGGGCAGGGTCCTCTCTCCTCCTGTACCAGTTGTGACTTGTATTTTTCAAGATTATTGTACTTGTTTTATTATGTATACCCCTCCTCACATGTAAAGCGCCATGGAATAAATGGCGCTATAATAATAAATAATAATAATAATAATAATATCCGTTAGATATTTATATGTCCCTCACTAGTAGTGTTAGTAGTGTGTGTGTGTGTGAAAAATTTTGGAGCTGTAGGTGTTAAATTAAAGGATTAATACACACAACAGTATCACGGACCTGCCTTGGTCTTTATGATGTTTTCTGTGCTTCACACAGAACCCTGAGACTATGACAGAGCAGGTGCATTTATACAGAGACTTGATTAAACATAGGTGGATTATATTTATCATCATTGGGCATTTAGGACAACATTGGATCATTCAGAGATCCACAATGAACTTCTGCACTGAAAGTAAAGGGGCCGAATAATACTGCATGCCCCACTTTTCAGTTTTTGAATTTCCACAAAAATTTTAAATATCCAGTAAACTCAACGTTCAACTTCACAATTGTGTTCCACTCAGGGGCGTAGCTGGAGCTTTTGCCGCCTGGGGCTGCTCCCGAGTTTGGCGCCCCCCTCCCCCCTCGGCTCAATACACACAAAGGTTACCAAAAATAGGACAACACGCATGATCGGGACTGCAAAAAAAAAACAAGTTCTGCTTACCTGACCGCGCTCCTGCTCTCTCCACGCAGCTGAAGCGTGCACTCGTCGGCGACTGACAATGACGTCAGCATTGCCCCAGTGTCTCCAGCAATCATCTGCCCCAGTGTCTCCTCCAGCATTGCCCCCAGTGTGTCCAGCAATCTGCCCCAGTGTCTCCAGCATTGCCCCAGTGTCTCCAGCAATCTGCCCCAGTGTCTCCAGCAATCTGCCCCAGTGTCTCCAGCATTGCCCCAGTGTCTCCAGCATTGCCCCAGTGTCTCCAGCATTGCCCCAGTGTGTCCACCGTTAGCTTATCAAAAAAACAAAAAACAAACAGAGTCTCCTCAGGGCCTGCACGTCAATAGCGTTAAACAGCTGCAGCGCCGGCCGCGGTTTTAGAGGGCCCCGGGCGAAAGAGTCTCAGTGGGCCCCCCCCCCCCCCTTTAACACATAGCACGATTCACGATGCAGATACAGCAGAGAAATATAGCATAGCCACATAGCATATAACACAGCCCACGTAGCACATAACACAGCCCACGTAGCATATAGCATAGCCACGTAGTGTATAACACAGCCCAAGCAGTATATAACACAGCCCACATAGCGTATAGCACAGCCACGTAGTATATAACACAGCCACGTAGTATATTGCACAGCCCACATAGCATATAACACAGCCACGTAGTATATAACACAGTCATGTAGCATATTGCACAGCCCACGTAGCATATTGCCCAGCCACGTAGTATATTGCCCAGTCACGTAGTATATTGCCCAGTCACGTAGTATATTGCCCAGCCACGTAGTATATTGCCCAGTGATGTAGTATATTGCCCAGTAACGGAGTATACAGCACAGAGTCACGTAGTATACAGACTTAAAATAAAAAATAAACATATACTCACCCTCCGATGAAGTTCTGGCCCTGTACCGCATGAGGCAGCTTCCGGTCCCAGGGTTGGTATGAGCGCAGGACCCGTGATGACGTTGCGGTCATATGACCGTGACGTCATGGCAGGTCCTTCTCACATACCATCCTTGGCACCGGAAGCTGCCGCTTGCATGGAGCGGGCACTGGAGCGTGGCGAGGGGCGGGAAAGGCGATGGAGGGTGAGTATAGCAGGTTTTTTGTTTTTTTATTATTTTTAACATGACATATTTTTACTATTGATGCTGCATAGGCAGCATCAATAGTAAATAGTTGGGGACACAGAGGGTTAATAGCAGCGGTAACAGAGTGCGTTACACCGCGGCCCGTTACTGCTGCTATTAACCCTGTGTGAGTGGTGACTGGAGGGGATTATGGAGCGGGCACTGATTGTGGGGCGAAAGGAGCGGGCGCCGGGCACTGACTGCAGCGGAGGGACTAATCAGACTGTGCCCGTCGCTGATTGGTCGCGGCAGCCATGACAGGCAGCTGCAGCTGAGACCAATCAGCGACGACAAACTGAGGCTGCGACCAATGAATATCCGTGAAAGAAAGAAAGACAGAAGAACAGACAGAAAGACGGAAGTGTGACCCTTAGACAATGATGTAATATATATATATATATATATATATATATATATATATAGATATAGATATAAAGAAACACAGCAGCACATGTATATGAATCTAGGCCATGTGAAAACACAGACAAATATTCGATATGAATCATACTACTCAAAAATATTTTTTCATAAAAAATTTTTCCAAAATTTTTTTTTCATAAAACTTACAGTTATAGATAAAATGAAGATTCTTAGCCCATAAATTGGCCAATTCATGTGTGCCCATCAACCACGGCAAGGTGATCTCCCTCTGATGGGTCCTACTCTACTGTACATGCCACTCTTGGGCCACCAGCCTACAACTTAGGACAAACATGTCACTCTGGGCTAAACCTACAATTTATGGGCAAGTAGAGATGATTACCGCCACCTGCAAGGTCAATGGGAGGAGTGCAAGATCAGTCTGGATGCAGCCACATCCATACACTAAACAAAGAAAAAAAACCAACCAGCACTCCCAATGTGAACACATGCAAGCTGCAAGCTGTATCATATAGATATAAAGAAACACAGCAGCACATGTATATGAATCTAGGCCATGTGAAAACACAGACAAATATTCGATATGAATCATACTACTCAAAAACATTTTTTCATAAAAAATTTTTCCAAAATTTTTTTCATAAAATTTACAGTTATAGATAAAATGAAGATTCTTAGCGCATAAATTGGCCAATTCATGTGTGCCCATCAACCACGGCAAGGTGATCTCCCTCTGATGGGTCCTACTCTACTGTACATGCCACTCTTGGGCCACCAGCCTACAACTTAGGACAAACATGTCACTCTGGGCTAAACCTACAATTTATGGGCAAGTAGAGATGATTACCGCCACCTGCAAGGTCAATGGGAGGAGTGCAAGATCAGTCTGGATGCAGCCACATCCATACACTAAAAGAAAAAAACCCAAAAAGCACTCCCAATGTGAACACATGCAAGCTGCAAGCTGTATCATATAGATATAAAGAAACACAGCAGCACATGTATATGAATCTAGGCCATGTGAAAACCCAGACAAATATTCGATATGAATCATACTACTCAAAAATATTTTTTCATAAAAAATGTTTCCAAAATTTTTTTTCATAAAACTTACAGTTATAAATAAAATTAAGATTCTTAGCGCATAAATTGGCCAATTCATGTGTGCCCATCAACCACGGCAAGGTGATCTCCCTCTGATGGGTCCTACTCTACTGTACATGCCACTCTTGGGCCACCAGCCTACAACTTAGGACAAACATGTCACTCTGGGCTAAACCTACAATTTATGGGCAAGTAGAGATGATTACCGCCACCTGCAAGGTCAATGGGAGGAGTGCAAGATCAGTCTGGATGCAGCCACATCCATACACTAAAAGAAAAAAAACCAACCAGCACTCCCAATGTGAACACATGCAAGCTGCAAGCTGTATCATATAGATATAAAGAAACACAGCAGCACATGTATATGAATCTAGGCCATGTGAAAACACAGACAAATATTCGATATGAATCATACTACTCAAAAATATTTTTTTTCATAAAATTTTTTTCCAAAATTACACCGCGGCCCGTTACTGCTGCTATTAACCCTGTGTGAGTGGTGACTGGAGGGGATTATGGAGCGGGCACTGATTGTGGGGAGGAAGGAGCGGGCGCCGGGCACTGACTGCAGCGGAGGGACTAATCGGACTGTGCCCGTCGCTGATTGGTCGCGGCAGCCATGACAGGCAGCTGCAGCTGAGACCAATCAGCGACGACAGACAGAGGCTGCGACCAATGAATATCCGTGAAAGAAAGAAAGACAGGACAGACAGAAAGACGGAAGTGTGACCCTTAGACAATGATGTAATATATATATATATATATATATATATAAACTTCTCACCTGTGTCTTGCCTCTCTCTCTGTTGTGTTTTCTGTCTCTCACATCTTTTCTGTCTCCCGCTCTGATTTTTATATTTCCTTCTGCCTCTTCTTCCTGCTTGTCGGTGGCTCCGCCCCCTACATTTAGCCCCGCCCCTCCATGGCTCTTCACAGTGTGAGAGCTGTGACGCTGCTGGAGGGGAGGGATCGGAGCTTCTGCTGCTGATTGCAGTTGCGGGGGTGAGTCACAGCGTGTGTGACTGTGTGCCCCTGCTACACTGCAGCCAGCAACTCTGCACGGCCGCGCGCACTGCCAGCGCTCTGCTCCAGTCCACACTGCAGGGAGGAAGGAGAAGAGAATGAGTGCGCGCAGCCGCGCTGATATCCGCCCCCCCCATTGTGCCGCCCGGGGCGGAACTTCCCCCCCCCGCACCTCCCTTCCTACGCCACTGGTTCCACTTGTTGCTGATTCTTCACCAAAAATTTACATTTGGTATCTTTGTGTTTGAAGCATGATATATGGGAAAAGGTTGAAAAGTTCCAGGGGGCAGAATACTTTCGTAAGGCACTATATATATATATATATATATATATATATATATGTGTGTGTGTGTGTGTATATATATATACACACCTATACTATGTGTATACAGTGGGGCAAAAAAGTTTTTAGTCAGTCAGCAATAGTGCAAGTTCCACCACTTAAAAAGATGAGAGGCGTCTGTAATTTACATCATAGGTAGACCTCAACTATGGGAGACAAACTGAGAAAAAAAAATCCAGAAAATCACATTGTCTGTTTTTTTAACATTTTATTTGCATATTATGGTGGAAAATAAGTATTTGGTCAGAAACAAAATTTCATCTCAATACTTTGTAATATATCCTTTGTTGGCAATGACAGAGGTCAAACGTTTTCTGTAAGTCTTCACAAGGTTGCCACACACTGTTGTTGGTATGTTGGCCCATTCCTCCATGCAGATCTCCTCTAGAGCAGTGATGTTTTTGGCTTTTCGCTTGGCAACACGGACTTTCAACTCCCTCCAAAGGTTTTCTATAGGGTTGAGATCTGGAGACTGGCTAGGCCACTCCAGGACCTTGAAATGCTTCTTACGAAGCCACACCTTTGTTGCCCTGGCGGTGTGCTTTGGATCATTGTCATGTTGAAAGACCCATCCACGTTTCATCTTCAATGCCCTTGCTGATGGAAGGAGGTTTGCACTCAAAATCTCACGATACATGGCCCCATTCATTCTTTCATGTACCCGGATCAGTCGTCCTGGCCCCTTTGCAGAGAAAAGGCCCCAAAGCATGATGTTTCCACCACCATGCTTTACAGTAGGTATGGTGTTTGATGGATGCAACTCAGTATTCTTTTTCCTCCAAACACGACAAGTTGTGTTTCTACCAAACAGTTCCAGTTTGGTTTCATCAGACCATAGGACATTCTCCCAAAACTCCTCTGGATCATCCAAATGCTCTCTAGCAAACTTCAGACGGGCCTGGACATGTACTGGCTTAAGCAGTGGGACACGTCTGGCACTGCAGGATCTGAGTCCATGGTGGCGTAGTGTGTTACTTATGGTAGGCCTTGTTACATTGGTCCCAGCTCTCTGCAGTTCATTCACTAGGTCCCCCCGTGTGGTTCTGGGATTTTTGCTCACCGTTCTTGTGATCATTCTGACCCCACGGGGTGGGATTTTGCGTGGAGCCCCAGATCGAGGGAGATTATCAGTGGTCTTGTATGTCTTCCATTTTCTAATTATTGCTCCCACTGTTGATTTCTTCACTCCAAGCTGGTTGGCTATTGCAGATTCAGTCTTCCCAGCCTGGTGCAGGGCTACAATTTTGTTTCTGGTGTCCTTTGACAGCTCTTTGGTCTTCACCATAGTGGAGTTTGGAGTCAGACTGTTTGAGGGTGTGCACAGGTGTCTTTTTATACTGATAACAAGTTTAAACAGGTGCCATTACTACAGGTAATGAGTGGAGGAAAGAGGAGACTCTTAAAGAAGAAGTTACAGGTCTGTGAGAGCCAGAAATCTTGATTGTTTGTTTCTGACCAAATACTTATTTTCCACCATAATATGCAAATAAAATGTTAAAAAAACAGACAATGTGATTTTCTGGATTTTTTTTTCTCAGTTTGTCTCCCATAGTTGAGGTCTACCTATGATGTAAATTACAGACGCCTCTCGTCTTTTTAAGTGGTGGAACTTGCACTATTGCTGACTGACTAAATACTTTTTTGCCCCACTGTATTTCTATTCTATCTATTGTATTGTAACCTGTCAGTGTGATTTTACTGCATGCGCACAGGAATTGCCAGCTGTTCTATCTATCTATCAATCACATTTATATTTATTTATATATATATATATATATATATATATATATATATATATATAGTTATACATACATTTATATATACTAGATGGTGGCCCGATTCTAACGCATCGGGTATTCTAGAATATGTATGTATATAGTAGCCACATAGTATATAGCACAGGCCACGTAGTATATAGGAGCCATGTAGTATATAGCAGACAAATACTACCTGGCCTGTGCTATATAATATGTGGCGGCTATATACATACATACATATTGTAGAACACCCGATGCGTTAATACAGGCCACGCAATATATAACAGTGACCACACAGTATATAACACAGCCCAAATAGTATATAACACAGCCCACACAGTATATAGCAGCCACGCAGTATATAACACAGGTGACGTAGTATATAACACAGGCCATGCAGTATATAACAGTGGCCACATAATATATAGCACAGGCCACGCAGTACATAACACAGCCCACATAGTATCTAACACTGGCCACGTAGTATATGGCAGCCACGCGGTATATAACACTGCCCACGCGCTATATAACACTGGCCATGTAGTATATAGCAGCCACCTGGTATATAACACTGCCCACGCAGTATATAACACTGCCCACGCGGTATATAACACAGCCCACGGGGTATATAACACTGCCCACGTAGTATATAGCAGCCCACGCGGTATATAACGCAGCCCACGCGGTATATAACGCAGCCCACGCGGTATATAATGCAGCCCACGCAGTATATAACACTGCCCACGCGGTATATAACATGGCCCACGCGGTATATAACACTGCCCACGTAGTATATAGCAGCCACGCTGTATATAACGCCGCTCACGCGCTATATAACACTGCCTATGTAGTATATAGCAGTGTGGGCACATATCCGTGTTAAAAAAAGATAATTAAAACAAAAAATAGTTATATACTAACCCCCTGGGATCCCGCGAAGCTGTCCCTATGCGCGTGGCTGCCGCCATCTTCCGTTCCCAGGATGCATTGCGAAATTACCCAGATGACTTAGCGGTCTCGCTAGGCAGCATCAATAGTAAAAATTTGGGGACACACAGGGTTAATAGCAGCGGTAACGTTACCCGCGGCATAGTGCGGTACGTTACCGCTGACATTAACCCTGTGTGAGTGGAAGGGAGTATGCGGACGCCGGGCACTGACTGCAGGGGAGAAGGGAGGGACTAATCGGACTGTGCCCGTCGCTGATTGGCAGCTGGCGAGACCAATCAGCGACGCGGGATTTCCGTGACAGAAGTTGCAGACAGAAAGACGGAAGTACCCCTTAGACAATTATATATATATATATATACATATGTGTGTTTTGATAAATATTTAGTATTAAAATGATGTGTAAATGACAGAGAACTGCTTATTGCAAATGGGTCTGAAGCCTAAGGATGAGAACCGGCAAAGCCAAAGCTTGTCCTCCGCATCCGCCTGGACTCCCTGACCGTTTATGGTGAGAATTCACATCACATGACTGTCGTGACTAATGGTGATGTCATTCATGGTGACGTAATGCCACACTTAGAAACTGTGAGGGATTAGAGCCATGGCAGCCGGGCTCAGACCATGTGTGCACCATTAATATCTTCCTCCATTTCCTTTACAGCTGCGGGAGAAGCTCAGTGACAAACTGAACTACCACTTTCAGAAGTTGGGAGACTCCAAGTCGCATCTGCTCCATTGGAGAAGCGAGCACCGCTATGTGCTCCATGGTTTTCCCCTTTATATCTGTATTTAGTCATTTTTGTATAATAAAATTTTATATTTTCTATGTTTTTGCGATACTGAATCGCTGGTTTCTCGGTAATGGTAATGGGCTGTGTCCTCAGCGTTAGATAATTTACATCAAGTTTATGGCTTATATTAATTAATTAATTAAACTACTAGCAGACTCTGCCCCTCCCGCTAAGCCCTTCCCACTTTTTAGAACTGTGTCATAAAGGTGGGCCCAGCTGGCGGAGCGTAAGTAATGGCTCTTTGTAGCTGCTTGCAAGCAGTGAATTGAAACATCCCCGTTCTTGCATTTTCACAACTCGTGGTCCTCGTCATCACGGGTCTCTTGTGTACAGATGTCATCGGTACGGCCGACGATGTGGTGCTGATCTGCTGCAGCAGCGTTGGAGGCGCTACCATGGTGGGCATGAGCTTTCATCCCTTGAACTGTTCTCTTTTTAAAGGGGTTGTCCATGACCGTGACATTGATGGTCTCTCATTAGAGTAGGTCATCTGTGTGTGATCTGTGGGGGTGCGACACTGGCACCTCCGCCTTTTAAGTTGTTGGATAGAACGTGTCAGTCTCTGCGCTGCACAGCTCCGCCGACAGACGTGCTGTACCCGACCTTGGACTCCGGTGACGCCGCTGTGCTGTGGGCGTCGGTGACTGAGCAGCTCCGGCTGACACCAGGGAAGAGCTTACAGCCAAGATGGCGGGTGTAACCAGTGGTAAAGACGGGCTATCAATGTTAACCCCTTATTGACCAAGGCAATTTTTACATGTCTGACCACTGTCCCTTTATGAGGTTATAACTCTGGAACGCTTCAACGGATCTTGGCGATTCTGACAATGTTTTCTCGTGACATATTCTACTTCATGATAGTGGTAAAATTTATTTGATATTACCTGCGTTTATTTGTGAAAAAAATGGAAATTTGGCTAAAATTTTCAAAATTTTGTAATTTTCCAACTTTGAATTTTTATTCCCTTAAATCACAGAGATATGTCACGCAAAATACTTAATAAGTAACATTTCCCACAAGTCTACTTTACATCAGAACATTTTTGGAAACAAATTTTTTTTGTTAGGGAGTTATAAGGGTTAAAAGTTTACCAGCAATTTCTCATTTTTACAACAAAATTTACAAAACCATTTTTGTTCGGGACCACCTCACATTTGAAGTCACATTTAGGAGTCTATATAGCAAAAAATACCCAAAAGTGACACTATTCTAAAAACTGCACCCCTTAAGCTGATCAAAACCACATTCAAGAAGTTTATTAACCCTTCAGGTGCTTCATGAGAGCTAAAGCAATGCTGAAGGAAAAAATGGAAATTTAACTTTTTAGTCATGAAAACGATCTTTTAGCAACAATTTTTTTATTTTCCCAAAGGTAACAGTAGAAATTGGACTGGAAAAGTTGTTGTCCAATTTGTCCTGAGTACGCTGATAACCCATATGTGGTGGGGAACCACTGTAATAGTCCAGGCTTTGATCCTGTTGTTACACCCAGGGTAGAACGATTAACATCTTCCATACAATCTACTTCATGGCACAATTGCCTGAAATAAGGCAACTTAAAACGACTTTCTTTCAGTCCTTCCATGCAGTGCATTATATAAAAGACCCCACTTCATCTGAGATTTTTTTTAAACATGGAAACATTGCATTGGAATTTCAAAAACATTATTATAATGTTTCATTGTACTGTATGTAGCTATAGCTGTAATGGAGGTTTACAACACTTAGTGGACCTGACAAGTCCCCTTTAGTTAACTTTGACAGTCTATATAAAAACCTGTCATTTACATATAAACTATTGCAAGGCCTCCATCTCACTGGAGTTTTCCAGCATTACCAACCCCGCATCCAATCAGCGCCGGCCTCACTCTTCCCGCCTTCGGACATAATGAACATCAACAGGAAGTCAGGGCTGAAGCTGCTCTCTGACTTCCTCTTGATGTTCCATAAGTCTGAAGGCGAGAACAGTGACACGAGCACTGATTGAGTGAAGGACTCACTTGACATATCAACCTCACATGAACCCCGGGAACGCAAGTGCCAATACCGCTCGAACAGCATCGGCACAGAAGTTGAGTATAAGTATTTTCATTGGGGCCAAACATGAGGAATGAGAAGGAGTTGTCAAAGTAGTGGACAACCCCTTTAATACTTTTGCCCATAGTCTATTTCTGTATATATGAGGCTTCAGCAATTAGAGCAATAAATTGAGGCTACATGTCTCAGCCTAAGGAACCATAGTCTCCATGCAGTGTTGCTCACACTAGAGTTTATGTTTTTTTTGCTTATAACGGTGAATTAAGACAAGAAACAAGAACAAGGCACACATAATATAATATTTATAAGAAAAGCAATACATATAACCATCTCTTTATTATAGACAGTAGTTTATTGTACATGTTCTATTATAAGATTAGTGTGAAAACATCTATTACAGAAGACTACCTTAACCAAAGAAATGACCCATTGAAAGAACAGAAATGTCATGGATGGGACTGGTCATTGTCATCATTACTCCTGGGCTGAATAACCTACACTTGGTATTTGTAGTCGCGTATACCTATCATATTATGCCAGCTGGCTACTTATTATTCATTTAGCATGGATTGATGATATGATATCCTGACAACCATGTAAATTATGCAATAAAGCAATCTTTTCTTTTCCCTGTGCACATGAAAATATCTCAAAGTTTGGCCAGACTTAGAACAGTCGGATTAAGCCGGTCAGATGATGGGATATATAATCCACTATTGTGTATGTTCAATAGCAGGCTATAATAAAATAAAAGAACACTTTTTAAACAATTTTTACATCTTGCTTTAGGGGTTTTCATTTCCAAGCCATATCTCGCAGGCATTTCCATTCCATCCTTCCCAGCATTCACAGTTTCCACAGTTACATATCCCGTTGCCTAAAAACAAATTGAATAGGAGTTTAATTGTCACAATCAAAATGTACTACTTCCAATGCCTTATTAAAGAGTAGCAGGTCATAATCAAAACCCTATAACTGGTCCCTTAAATATTCCTTTTTTGTGTGAAGCACTTTGCATTTGATTTAGCAGCAACTGGAAATATAGACTTTCAGACAACTAATAGCATCTTTTCAGCAATGCTCTTAGCAAAGTGCTATACACTATAATCATGCTGTCTTTTATTTCTCTCAGGCTTTATAGTGTGTTAGATGGATAGCTAACTGTGCTCATCTACACTGGCTGCACCTGAAGACCAAAAGTAACCCTTTCTGTTCCCTTTCTATGTATCATTTATAGCATCTACTTTATACATGTACATAATGTTCTCATGTATAGACTTGGTCTAACTGTGTGGGATCTAAACTGTATACAATGCCATGCATAAGGTGCTGGAAATGATGGAAAAGCATAAAATACATTTCCAACATCAAAAGGTTTTTTTTACCATTTCAATGACACGTGAAATCATGGCATTTAATAAAATATACAGTTGTGCTCAAATGTTTACATATTCTGGCAGAATTTTTGCTTTCTTGGCCTTTTTTTCAGAGAATATGAATGATAACACCAAAACTTTTTCTCCACTCATGGTTAGTGGTTGGGTGAAGCCATTTATTGCCAAACTACTGTGTTTTCTCATTTTAAATCATAATGACAACCCACAACATGCAAATGACCCTAAACGCTAAACGCTCTCATTTTTCATATTTCTAGTGCAGTAATGCAGTTCAATTTTTGTGTTTCATGTTTGCATGTTTTAGCGCTGCAGTGTGCTGCCTTATTTACTTAACTATATACGAGTTGGCAACTTTAGGTTCAGCACCTGTTCACACTTAGTCTATGTTTGGATGTGACGGACAGGTTTTTGAAATGTATTCTCTAACCTTCTGATTGAGCACTCCGCCTCCTAGCCACATGTGTTTTAATTACAGCAGGTCCCATACCCCTCCACGGAGAGAGAGAATTTTAGTCTAAGCAGAGGTTTCACATGTACCCATTCAGATGGAGACGTTTATTCTCAGCGAGGAAAGGCAAGTTTAGGACCTCGTATAAGAGAGATGCCCTAATGTGGCTACCAGGTACACATAAAATTGGCCATTTTTATGCGCTAAATGCTCTCATTTTTCAGATTTCTAGTGCAGTAATGCAGTTCAATTTTCGTGTTTCATGTTTGCATGTTTTAGCGCTGCAGTCTGCTGCCTTATTTACTTAACTATATACGAGTTGGCAACTTTAGGTTCAGCACCTGTTCACACTTAGTCTATGTTTGGATGTGACGGTCAGATTTTTGAAATGTATTATTCAAAATTGAAGGCATACTGAACCAGCATGGCTACCACAGCATCTTGCAGTGGCATGCTATTCCATCCAGTTTGCATTTAGTTGGACCATCATTTGTTTTTCAACAGGACAATGACCCCAATCACACTTCCAGGCTGTGTAAGGGCTATTTGACCAAGAAGGAGAGTGATGGGGTGCTATGCCAGATCACCTGGCCTCCACAGTCACCAGACCTGAACCCAATTGATATGGTTTGGGGTGAGCTGTACCACAGAGTGAAGGCAAAAGGGCCAACAAGTGCTAAGCATCTCTCGGAACTCCTTCAAGAATGTTGGAAGACCATTCCTGGTGACAACCTCTTGGAGCTCATCAAGAGAATGCCAAGAGTATGCAAAGCAGTCATCAAAGCAAAAGGTGGCTACTTTGAAGAACCTACAATATAAGACATATTTTCAGTTGTTTCACACTTTTTTGTTAAGTATATAATTCCACATGTGTTAATTTATAGTTTTGATGCCTTCAGTGTGAATGTACAATTTTCATAGTCATGAAAATACAGAAAAATCTTTAAATGAGAAGGTGTGTCCAAACTTTTGGTCTGTACTGTATTTACTATAGGTCTCTTTCCCTTGAGGAAAAAAAAGCTCTGCACCACATACATTGATACCAGGCTCATAAAATCTAATATAAAAAGCTGAATGTGTGTGTATGTATGTGTGTATGTCCAGGATTGGCATCTGCACCGTCGCAGCTACATCCACAAAATTTTGCACAGTCACACGTCTGGACCCCGAGAGCATCATAGGCTATGTTGTGAGGCAAAATTTTAACCCCGCGCATTCCAATTCACCAAACAATTTTGCCCCTATCTACATAATGGGGAAAAAGTGAAAGGAAAAGTGTTGGAGGGAAATTGACAGCTCCCAGATGTGAACAAGGGGGACTTAAAGAGTGAGATTGATGGCGCCAAAGAGTATATACCGAACAGTTGCTAAGGTGGGGCCACGACATGGGATACTCACCACACACGGGGATATGAACACACACACAAAATGCGCCACACACTACCACGTGCTTGAACACATATACCACCCTCAGCACACATTTCACCACACATACACCAACCTCACCACATAAAAGTCGAAACACAAAAGTCGCCGCTCAAAACTCGCCACGCGCAAAACTCGCCACATGCAAAACTAGGCTCACGCAAAACTCGCCATACGTGCAAAACTTACCTCATGGAAAACTCGCCACACACAAAACATGCACATGCGGAAAAATTGCCACATGCACAAAAGTTGAAACACATGCAAAAGTTGCCTCACACAAAACTTGCACATACTCAAAACGCAACACACAAAACTTGCCACGTGCAAAACTCGCCATGCGCAAAACTTGCTGCACACAGCTTGCTACACTAACCTGTCACATGCAACTCGACACACAAAAAGTTGCTACACGCATGTCGCCACACAAAACTCATCTCACAAAAGTCACTACATGCATGTCGCCAGATGCATCTCAACACACACAACTTGACACATGAAACTCGCTTTAAAACACACACAAGTCTGGTATTATCCTTCAAAAATAAAAATCTGATTATTAAGCAGACAAACTACAAGAGCAACAAATGTACCATATAGGAAATACGGCAGCTGTCAGTCACATGACCTGTCTATTATGTGTATGTGTGAGCTAATATATACTGCCAGTGGGAGGGCTTCCTGTTGGCTGGGGATTTATCAGGCTGCCAATGTAGCTTACAAATACTGAGGTAAAAATACTGACCAAATAACGTGTGAACGAGGTCTAATACAGGATGAGATGACATACAGATATATACTATAAACAAGAGGAGATGACACACAGGTACATACTATATACAGGGGAGATGACACACACATATATACTATATACAGAAGGCGATGACACACAGGTATATACTATATACAGGAGGAGATGACACACAGGTATATACTATATACAGGAGGAGATGACATACACATATATACTATATCCAGGGGAGATGACACACAGGTATATCCTATATACAGGAGGAGATGACACACTAGTATATACTATATACAGGGGAAATGACATACAGATATATACTATATACAGGAGAGATGACACACAGGTATATACTATATACAGGGGAAATGACAAACTGGTATATACTATATACAGGAGGAGATGACATACACATATATACTATATCCAGGGGAGATGACACACAGGTATATACTATATACAGGAGGAGATGACATACACATATATACTATATCCAGGGGAGATGACACACAGGTATATCCTATATACAGGAGGAGATGACACACTAGTATATACTATATACAGGGGAAATGACATACAGATATATACTATATACAGGAGAGATGACACACAGGTATATACTATATACAGGAGGAGATGACACACAGGTATATACTATATACAGGAGGAGATGAAACACAGGTATATACTATATACAGGAGGAGATGACATACAGGTATATACTATATACAGGAGGAGATGACACACTGGTATATACTATAAACAGGGGAGATGACATACAGGTATATACTATATACAGGGGAGATGACACATGTATATACTATATACAGGGGAGATGACACACAGGTATATACTATATACAGGAGGAGATGACACACATGTATATACTATATGCAGGGGAGATGACACACACATATAAACTATATTCAGGGGAGATGACACACAGGTATATACTATATAAAGGAGGAGATGACACACAGGTATATACTATATACAGGAGGAGATGACACACAGGTGTATACTATATACAGGGGAAATGACCCACAGATATATACTATATACAGGAGAGATGACACAGGTATATCCTATATACAGGAGGAGATGACACACTAGTATATACTATATACAGGGGAAATGACATACAGATATATACTATATACAGGAGAGATGACACACAGGTATATACTATATACAGGGGAAATGACACACTGGTATATACTATATACAGGAGGAGATGATATACACATATATACTATATCCAGGGGAGATGACACACAGGTATATACTATATACAGGAGGAGATGACATACACATATATACTATATCCAGGGGAGATGACACACAGGTATATCCTATATACAGGAGGAGATGACACACTAGTATATACTATATACAGGGGAAATGACATACAGATATATACTATATACAGGAGAGATGACACACAGGTATATACTATATACAGGAGGAGATGACACACAGGTATATACTATATACAGGAGGAGATGAAACACAGGTATATACTATATACAGGAGGAGATGACATACAGGTATATACTATATACAGGAGGAGATGACACACTGGTATATACTATAAACAGGGGAGATGACATACAGGTATATACTATATACAGGGGAGATGACACATGTATATACTATATACAGGGGAGATGACACACAGGTATATACTATATACAGGAGGAGATGACACACATGTATATACTATATGCAGGGGAGATGACACACACATATAAACTATATTCAGGGGAGATGACACACAGGTATATACTATATAAAGGAGGAGATGACACACAGTTATATACTATATACAGGAGGAGATGACACACAGGTGTATACTATATACAGGGGAAATGACCCACAGATATATACTATATACAGGAGAGATGACACAGGTATATACTACATACAGGAGGAGATGACACACAGGTATATACTATATACAGGAGGAGATGACACACAGGTATATACTATATACAGGAGGAGATGACATACAGGTATATACTATATACTGGAGGAGATGACACACACATATATACTATATACAGGGGAGATGACACACCGGTATATACTATATACAGGAGGAGATGACACACAGGTATATACTATATACAGGAGGAGATGACATACAGGTACATACTATATACAAAAGGAGATGACACACAGATATATACTGTATACAGGAAGAGATGACACACAGGTATATACTATATACAGGAGGAGATGACATACAGGTACATACTATATACAAAAGGAGATGACACACAGATATATACTGTATACAGGAAGAGATGACACACAGGTATATACTATATACAGGAGGAGATGACACACAGATATATACTATATACAGGAGGAGATGACACACAGGTAAATACTATATACAGGAGATGACACACAGGTATATACTATATACAGGAGGAGATGACATACAGGTACATACTATATACAGGAGGAGATGACACACAGGTATATACTATATACAGGAGGAGATGACACACGTATATACTATATACAGGAGGAGATGACATACAGGTATATACTATATAAAAGAGGAGATGACACATAGGTATATAGAGGAGGAGATGAAATACAGCAGGTATATACTATATACAGGGGAGATGACATACAGGTATATACTATATATAGGAGGAGATGACGTACAGGTATATAGTATATACAGAAGAGATGACATACAGGTATATACAATATATAGGAGGAGATGACATACAGCAGGTATATACTATTTACAGGGGAGATGACATACAGGTATATACTATATACAGGAGATGACATACAGGTGTATACTATATATAAGGGAGATGACAAACATGTATATACTGAGGGGAAAATAAGAGGTGTGAGGTGAAAATGAGGGGTGTGAGGTGAAAATGAAAAGGTGTGAGTGCAAAATGAGAGGAGTGAGGGAAAATAGTGGAGTGATTGGAAAGTGACAGATGTGAGGTTGAAATGACAAGTGTTAGGGGGGAAAGAGAGGAGTGAGGGGGAAAATAAGAGGAGTGAGGGGGAAAATAAGAGGTGTAAGGGAGAAAATGAGAGATGTGAGGGGGAAAATGAGAGGCGTGATGGGAAAATAAGAGAAGTGAGGTGCTATAACTAACCACAGATATTTACTATGCCCAGGCAATGCCAGGCTCTTTAGCTAGTTAATATTATAAAAATGTATGTGTTTCTAAAGCTATAATTGAAAAATATTAACGGTAAGTACTGTAGGTCTAATGTCTTTGCAATATTGGAACCTCCCATCTTTTTTTCTCCTTTTCTAGCACAAAGCATATGGTGACATATGTCTATAATAGCGGAGAGTGTTCTAATACACCTTTCTTAGTCTTGTCATGTCTCTGAATGTCTACACTGAACAATACTAAAATTATATACTGTCAAACTCAATGCTATGTTTTCCGGTAAATCATGAAAAGACAGGTTATCATCTGACATAAAATAAAGAATCTCAAACCCCAAAAAACCTAAATAAGGGAAAAGAGGAAGTATATAGATTTAGCTATCAATCACCCTGGAAGCAGATACATAGAAAATATGGAAATACTTATTCTATCATTGTGACAGCGCACACAGAACACTCAGCCAGCCATATTTGCAGGAGACTCAGGATACTCATAACTAAAAGCAGTGTTTGCTCTATTTCAAATAAAAAGTAAAGAAACACTGTATATAGTGATGATTAAATACCTATTACTATTTTGTGTATAGAGCCACCATGGGTATATGGCAGTGGTCCCCAACTCCAGGCCTCGAGGGCCGCCAACAGTGCAGGTTTTCAGGATTTCCTTAGTATTGCACAGGGGTTGGAATCATCTCCTGTGCAGATGATCACATTACCACCGATGCAATACTAAAGAAATCCTGAAAACCTGCACTGTTGGCGGCCCTCGAGGCCTGGAGTTGGGGACCCCTGGTATATGGGTATGTAGGTCATAGTAAGCTTAAGAAAATGATACATTGATATCTGTGATCTGATGTCTTATTCCCAAAAAAATCCACATTTTTTCTTATATGTAAATGAGATGTTAAGATCTATGGGCCGGTCACTGATCTGCGTTTTCACGTTTTCTACATCCAGAGCTTATTTTAAGTAATAGTTTGCATTACCAGGGTGATCCAAGTAATGATTGACACTTTGCTTTCATAATGACACGCAGCTCTGTGGTGAGATGAGAACTAACACAATAAAACAGAAGTGAACTTTTTCTCATAACAAACACATTTGCAGCAGCACTTGTCCTCTCATAGTGCTATCAGCTCTGCTGCAGTGCTGTGCCTGATTGTAACTAACACAGTACAGCAGAGTTGAACCTTGCTTCATTATAAACACAACCAGCACATTTGCAGTTGTCTTCTCGGAGCTCTGCTGTAATGTCCTTTCCCGACATTGGCTGCCTGTGAGATTCAAGCTGAATCACTCAGTGAGGACACCTGCAGCTACAAATATTTTTGTAATCAGACAAACTTCACTTCTGATGCTCTGTGTTAGCTTTGCTGAACTGTGTTAATTCTGTTGTACTGTGTTAACTCTGCTGTACTGTGTTAGAATTAGGACTAGAAACCACACATATCAAACAACCAATGGTAGGGAACCCAAAAATAGGATCAGAGAGTCATTAAATACAGATAGTCACTAAGAAGGAAAAGGGCTAGGGAAGATAGACGTGCCTCACCCTACTGAATTCCCTTCCTAGCAGCCGAGGTTAGCACCCTGGGATACGATATGGCCCCCAGCTCAACGTAGACTGACCCTAAAGACCCTAAAAGGTATCCCTACCAAAGCCACCACCCAAAACACACCACAAAAAACACAAAATGAATAAATACACTAAAGTGCTGTTGCTGCTAATGGCTGTCAATGCAGAATGACGTTAGCGAGCCTTGTTCAATTCCATCTAAGGAAATATATGAACTATGAGTGGCATCAAATCTGGAAGGATGAGTGATCTAGAAGGATGTAGAAAATAATACTCCTTTTTAAAAATTGTTATTATTTATAAATACAGCAATCAATATCATAGAGAAAGTTTGGTGTCTCCGTCAATAGCAAATTGTCTAGGATGATAGAAAAAATATTGTCACTTAAACAGGAGACACAACTTATATGGCACTAAACACACCTCATGAAAGCAAGCAATCACAGTAATAATAATAATGAAAAAATATATATAAATAAACAGTGAAATGTATATTTTCTACATGGACATAATAGCGGGAAAAAGTCGCAAATACTATATCCACCAGAGAAAAAACACGGAAAAGGAATCAGAAGTATAATTTAAATAGTACAAATCAATTTATTAAACAATCAGGTAAAAGATGACAAATGAGTGGAAAAGGAAGGGAGTACAACCACTATTACATGTCAGAAATGAGGGCACTCACAGGACAGAAAGCAATTATCAACGAGGTTTACTCAGGCAAAAGGGAATGTATCTACTACTATTCAGTGTCATTATATATGGATGTTGCATAGTTCTAATACCTATCAACCAAGATGCTAAGTACATATTAACGAGAATCTGGAAAAAAAAGAGAAACACGTATATACAGGGTGGAGCGCGGTAATTTGCTGATTTGGGAATGAAATAAAAAAATTATGATCATTAGAAAAATTTATTTTATATTTTAATTATACTGAACAGTAATGGAATTTTTAAATTACATGGTTTTAAATAGTGTATCTGGCAAATGTCGACCTTCGCTATCCACACACTGCTGCATACGTTTTCTGAAGTTTTCATGAACTCTAACAAGCATGTCCACTGGTATTCTGCCAATTTCAGCTTCAATATTGTTCCTTAGGTCTTCCAAGGTGTTGGGACGGTTGATATACTCCTTAGACTTCAGGTAACCCCAAAGGAAAAAATCGCATGGGGCTAAATCTGGTGAGCGTGCTGGCCAGTTCACATCTCCCCTCAAAGAGATAAGCCGTCCAGGAAACATTTGCCTCAAACAATTCATGGTAACCCTCGCTGTGTGTGCAGTGGCACCATCCTGTTGGAACCATGTATCCTCTAGTTCCATTGCCTCAAGAGCCGGCTGAAAATAATCCTGTATCATAGACAAGTACCGTTCGGAGTTCACAGTTATGGCACGACCATTATCCTGAAAAAAGTAAGGACCAATGATGCCTACTCGTGATATGGCGCACCACACAGTGACGCGGTCCGAATGCAGAGGTCTCTCGTGAACTTCTCTGGGGTTTGTTTCACTCCAGTAACGCATATTTTGTTTGTTTACACACCCACTGAGGTGAAAATGTGCCTCATCAGAAAAAAACACAATTGCGTCACGGGGTATCGTTGCTAACATGTCTTCACAAGAGGTCCGCCGTGTCAAATAGTCCCATGCTGACAAATGTTGGACCACGCATATTTTATACGGGTGAAAATTCAGTTCATCATGAAGAATCCGGTGGAGAGAACGTCTTGAAATGCCAAGAGCAAATGATTGCTTCCGAGCAGAGCATTTCGGAGATTGCAGTACTGCTGCTCTAACTCTCTCGATGTTTTGTGGTGTTGTAATCCTTCTCTCAGGTCCCCTTCGTACACATGACACATTCCCTGCTGTTCTGAATGCATTCACCCAATTTACAATTGATTGCCGTCCAGAAACACGTCCGCGTGGAGGAACAGCGAATTGTAAACGAAAAGCACGCTGCACTGCAATGATCGAGTGGGCATTTGAAAAATACGCTTCAACACAAAATGACCTCTCCTCACGTGTCCACTGCATGATGGCAACTGAAAGGCAGAGGAATACAAATCTCCCATCAGCCACTGTAAGCCACACCCACTCTCCCCTCTCTTCGACCGACAGTGCCGCCACAGCATGCAGTGCAAAAAAGCAAATTACCGCGCTCCACCCTGTATAATGATCACCCAGACTTTATATAATCGCTCCAAATATCAGATATGAAAAAAAGGAGAAATGGAAGCATATAGTCAAGTTGTAAAACAGACAATCTTTATTTATACAAAACACTTAAAAAAGGGGTATAGGACATAAATATGCATAGTAATGTAGCCATAACATAACATGAATAGGGGAAGGAAACATCCCACATCCCACCCCCCCAAAACGTAGAGTAATCAGATAGTCGTAGTCTAACACCAGGAGGGCACCTATGCGGGTGACCACATAAAGACACCAGATAGGTGAAAGCCAACAACACACTGGCAAAAAGCAGAGATCTCTACACAGTAATAATGCCTAACAAGTAGGTGGCTACCACTGTACAGGACTAGACAAAATGTCTATGCTACCACTCATGGTCCCTGCCACACCAAACCGTATCATGTATAAAGAGTAATGAGGTAATACGGTGTGGTGGGGAACCACCGCTACATATAGCACCAAATGGAGAATACACAGCCAGTGTGTGAAGACGGCCGAGAAAACGGCCTAGTGCAAACACTAATAAGAAAACACGCCAGGTGCTCACCTAATGTCCGTGGGGGGAGAGAGATGGGGGGGTCCCGCCGGTGTAGACGCCCCGACGCGCGTTTCGCGGCGTGAACACGCCGCTTCCTCAAGGGGAGTATATCATAAGGCAGAGCAGGACCTGCCAATAACCTCCCCGACCCTAGTCACCTGTTACAATTTAGCCAATCCGGGCGGTGCTAGCGGCGCATGCGCGCTGCGGCGGGTAAGTCCGGCAGGAGGACCTAGCGCCCAGCCCAGCATAGAGATCAGGTGAAAAACACCAGAAACTGCACGCTGGGTGGAGAGGACGCCGGCCCACATACCAAAGCCGCCCACCTGCAGGGCGATGCGCACAGCCGCAAGGGAGGCGTTTTCCCCAAAAGTGAACAAAGGAAAATACGGGGACACAAGGAATAAGGTGACCTGAGCAGACACCCCACCACACTATATGCACACATCCCAACGTGATATGTGCACAGTTGTAATAAAATACATCACACAATGAATACAAGATATACAATAGTAATCCGATCCGCCATGAGGCCAGGGCAATAACACTTGTGCTGCACATACTCCGTGGTCTCCGTGGACAATATATATGGTGATCGGAGGTCTTGTAATACATGTAGATGGCAAAACTGGATGTCAATTAACAATATCTGTGGAGGAGTGAGCATAGCTCAGAGCCGGGGAAGCCACAGACAGGGCTTAGATAACATAGGACACTAAATAAGAAAGAAGAAAATAAAAAATAAAAATAAAATTAAAAACAAGTTAAAACCAAAAGGTGCAGTTTCTGGTGTTTTTCACCTGATCTCTATGCTGGGCTGGGCGCCAGGTCCTCCTGCTGGGCTTACCCGCCGCAGCGCGCATGCGCCGCTAGCGCCACCCGGATTGGCTAAATTGTAACAGGTGACTAGGGTCGGGGAGGTTATAGGCAGGTCCTGCTCTGCCTTATGATATACTCCCCTTGAGGAAGCGGCATGTTCACGCCGCGGAACGCACGTCGGGGCGTCTACACCGGCGGGACCCCCCCCCCCCCATCTCTCTCCCCCCACGGACATTAGGTGAGCACCTGGCGTGTTTTCTTATTAGTGTTTGCACTAGGCCGTTTTCTCGGCCGTCTTCACACACTGGCTGTGTATTCTCCATTTGGTGCTATATGTAGCGGTGGTTCCCCGCCACACCGTATTACCTCATTACTCTTTATACATGATACGGTTTGGTGTGGCAGGGACCATGAGTGGTAGCATAGACATTTTGTCTAGTCCTGTACAGTGGTAGCCACCTACTTGTTAGGCATTATTACTGTGTAGAGATCTCTGCTTTTTGCCAGTGTGTTGTTGGCTTTCACCTATCTGGTGTCTTTATGTGGTCACCCGCATAGGTGCCCTCCTGGTGTTAGACTACGACTATCTGATTACTCTACGTTTTGGGGGGGTGGGATGTGGGATGTTTCCTTCCCCTATTCATGTTATGTTATGGCTACATTACTATGCATATTTATGTCCTATACCCCTTTTTTAAGTGTTTTGTATAAATAAAGATTGTCTGTTTTACAATTTGACTATATGCTCCCATTTCTCCTTTTTTTCATAGTTCTAATACTGCCTGATCAATATGTAGTCTGGTAATAGGGTGTGAAATATAAATAGCAGGGGCCAAGTACAAGCTACATAAGATGACAAATATAATTACCCGTATACAACCAGGAAAAAAGTCCAGGCGTGTCCACCCCACATGTCAGAAATGAGGGCACTCACAGGACAGAAAGTAATTATCAACGAGGTTTACTCAGGCAAAAGGGAACGTATCTACTACTATTCAGTGTCATTATATATGGATATTGCATAGTGCAACTTATATGGCACTGTACACCTTCTTTACCAGTAAATAAAGGCTATGATCACCTATTCAGAGATCAAACCTTATATTAGTAGCATAGGAAATATACACTCATCCTGGTAAAATTACCAAACTTAAGACGCTTGATCATCAGAACAAGTATCGGCATCACCACCAGAATCATATGGGCATCATCGCCAGAAAAGAACCATTATTATGATGTTCCAATAGTTGCATGCACATGATGGCATAAATTTTGATAGTGGTGAAAATACCAAAAACTCAGATGCTTTGGCACCATAAAACATTGGCATCACTGCCAGAATCATGTAGGCATCATCGCCAGAATAGAGCCATTATTCCCATATTCAGAAATCATATGTAAGTGATGGCATCACGGCCAGAGATATATGGGCATCATCGCCAGAAATAAAATAATCTGTCAATATAGATAAATGATGGCATCACCGCCAGAAAAGTAATTCATTCAAATATATATGAGGGCATAATCACCAAGCAATAGCATATGAATCAACTTAATAAGGGAGCCATGTAAAGATGTTCATGGCTAAAAAGGTGCAACACAAGCATAATGGCAGGCAGCCAATTCAGCAGCACAGGTGTGTAGTTACGATACACTTATCTTAGGGAAGCAATGTCCCATTCCGACGTGTTTCTCCCCAAACGGCATTCTGCATTGACAGACATTAGCAGCTACAGCACTTTAGTGTATTTATTCATTTTGTGTTTTTTGTGGTGTGTTTTGGGTGGTGGCTTTGGTAGCGATACCTTTTAGGGTCTTTAGGGTGCCAACCTCTGCAGCTAGGAAGGGAATTCAATAGGGTGAGGCACGTCTACCTTCCCTAGCCCTTTTCCTTTTTAGTGACTATCTGTAGTTAACAACTATCTGATCCTATTTTTGGGTTCCCTACCATTGGTTGTTTGCTATGTGTGGTTTCTAGTCCTAATTTTAATTATTGTCATTAAAGAATTTTTTTTAGGTCTTTTTTGCAATTCATTGTTTTTTTCTCTTGATACTAGACCTAGGTCATCCTTTTTGTTTTTTTCTGTACTGTGTTAGCTATGATCTCATGGAAAAGCTGTGCATGATTATTAGAAAAAAGTTTCAGTCATAACATATATCACACTGGTAACGCCCCTTCATATAAAATAAGCTCTGGAGACAGATTCTTTTCCAGATCTGTGTTAGGTCTATAGATCTTAGCTTATTTGCATATAAGAAAAATGTGGTCATCTTTGGAATAAGACATCAGATCAGAGATATTATTCAGCTTCCTATGGCCTTCATATCCATATAGACAACTTAGCGGGATTGAGCCTACTGCTAGATCTCATTAATGGTATAAGCCACAAACAAGCCTTATGTATTGTCAATATCTGCTGTTTTAAAAGCAATTAATTAATAATTTGTTGGCTGAAGCAGTGTTCTGTCTTGTTCAGAATCTGTATAATCTAGCGCCATAACAGTACATCACAGTGAGCAGGTAGTTTCCACACCAGGATGGTTGCATTAAGTTCACATACTCAGAGACTGTGTAAATGACTTCCATAGCATATGTTAGCTGTAAAATACACCCTGCTGCATATGGCTGGGTGCTGGTAGATTGACTGACACATTGCTGAAGCAAAATCAAAGTGTTGCTTTAACAAGAACGGGTCTAAAAAAGGCCCTCAAGTTTTACCATGTATGACAACCTGGTGCCATGAGAAGTCCTTCCAATGGCAGTGCCCAGTAGGCTGCTTATTAGTTTTACATTGATACACATAATATTATGCAATTTTTTGCAATACTGATTTTAACTAATGACTAGTGTTGAGCGATACCGTCCGATACTTGAAAGTATCGGTATCGGATAGTATCGGCCGATACCCGAAAAGTATCGGATATCGCCGATACCGATATCCGATACCAATACAAGTCAATGGGACACCAAGTATCGGAAGGTATCCTGATGGTTCCCAGGGTCTGAAGGAGAGGAAACTCTCCTTCAGGCCCTGGGATCCATATTAATGTGTAAAATAAAGAATTAAAATAAAAAATATTGATATAATTACCTCTCCGGAGGCCCCTGGACATCACCGCTGGTAACCGGCAGCCTTCTTTGCTTAAAATGAGCGCGTTTAGGACCTGAGAATGACGTTGCGGCTTCTGATTGGTCGCGTGCTGCTCATGTGACCGCCACGCGACCAATCAGAAGCCGCAACGTCATTCTCAGGTCCTAAATTCCTAGAATGAGGAGTTTAGGGCCTGAGAATGACGTCGCGGCTTCTGATTGGTCGCGTGGCGGTCACATGAGCGGCACGCGACCAATCAGAAGCCGTGACGTCATGGAAGTCCCTAAACGCGCTCATTTTAAACAAAGAAGGCTGCCAGTTACCAGCGGTGATGTCCAGGGGCCTCCGGAGAGGTAAGTATGTCAATATTTTTTATTTTAATTCTTTATTTTACACATTAATATGGATCCGATACCGATTCCCGATATCACAAAAATATCGGAACTCGGTATCGGAATTCCGATACCGCAAGTATCGGCCGATACCCAATACTTGCGGTATCGGAATGCTCAACACTACTAATGACAAGTTAATATCATGGTTTGTTGCACCTGGTGGCATCAGTATTGCCATCAAAAGTCTACATGAGACAGAAAAGAATACTGCAAAACTTTGGATGCACAAAGGTACACAAAATTGTTATATCCAGCTCAGGTGTAAAACTTGCCAGGCACAATTGTTAAATGTAAACCAGCCCTAGGAGTGGAAAATCTCTACAACCATTGTCAACTTTATGCTAGTCATGCAGTCTATGGAATCATACAATATAATATTGAAATTTTAGGATGCACTGGTAATAATATGATACATGAGAATATACAGTGTTTCTCAAAAGTTTACATGCCCCGACAGAATTGTTGCTTTCTTGGCCTTTTTTCAGAGAATATGAATGATAACTATTTTAGAATTTTGGATAACTAGAGAAGGAAGACCAGCGAAGACTCAAATGTCAAGGTTAGATTTCAGAGAGGCAGATTTTAAGGGACTCAGAAAGGGAATGGCTGGATATCCTTAAGGACAAAAATGTGCAGGAAGGATAGGAAATCTTGAAAAATGAGATTCTCAAAGCATAATCATTAACAATTTCGAAAAGAGGGAAGAATAGGAAGCATTTAAGGAAACCAGCATGGATGAACACAGAACTTAGGCTATGTGCACACGATGCGGATTTGCTGCGGATCCGCAGCGGATTTTTCCACGCAGAAACGCTGCAGATCCGCACTGTGATTTACAGTACAATGTAAATCAATGGGTAAAAAAAAAAAGTTGTGCACATGGTGCGGAAAAATCAGTGCGGAATTGCTACGGATTTAAAAGAAGTGCATGTCACTTCTTTTGTGCGGATCTGCAGCGTTTCTGCACCCCTCCATGATAGAAATCCGCAGTGGCAAAAACTGCACAAAATCCGCACAAAATCAGCATAAAAACCGCGGCAAATCTGCAGCTGCGGATTCCGCCAGGGGATGTGGATTTTGTGCAGAAAATTCTGCACCACATTTCCTATGTGTGCACATAGCCTTAAACACATGCTAAACAGGAAGAAAGAAATGTTTATCAAATGGAAAGAGGGAGGCATATCTAAAGAAAAATATAATGCTGTCTGCAGAACCAGCAGGACACAAATCAGATTAGTTAAAGCTGAAAATGAATTAAGGCTTGCAAGAAACGTCAAAAGCAGTAGAAAAGGATTTTGGGGATATGTCAAAAGTAAAAGAAAAATCAAAGATACTATTTCTTCTGATACATGTTGGCACCAATGACACGGCAAGGAAGGAGCTACCGACAATCTGCAAGGACTTTGAAGAGTTGGGGAAGAAAGTAAAGGAACTGGATGCACAGGTAGTTTTTTCTTCTATCCTTCCAGTAGACGGGCATGGCACCAGGAGATGGAACAGGATCCTTGATGCAAACAACTGGCTAAGACGATGGTGCAGACAACAAGGATTCGGATTCCTGGACCACGGTGTGAATTACTTGTACGATGGACTCCTCTCCAGAGACGGACTACACCTCAACAAACCTGGGAAACACACATTCGCCAGAAGACTCGCTACACTCATCAGGAGGGCGTTAAACTAGAAGAAGAGGGGACGGGAAGAAAAACATTAGACTCGAATAAAGAAGACCCAGGAAAACATACTCAGAAGGGAGGTAAGAACATTTCTAAAACAATCCACAGCGAGGAGATTGGAACAAAAAAAAAATCCTCTAAACTGCATGCTCGCAAACGCCAGAAGCCTGACAAACAAGATGGAAGAACTAGAAGCAGAAATATCTACAGGTAACTTTGACATAGTGGGAATAACCGAGACATGGTTAGATGAAAGCTATGACTGGGCAGTTAACTTACAGGGTTACAGTCTGTTTAGAAAGGATCGTAAAAATCGGAGAGGAGGAGGGGTTTGTCTCTATGTAAAGTCTTGTCTAAAGTCCACTTTAAGGGAGGATATTAGCGAAGGAAATGAGGATGTCGAGTCCATATGGGTCGAAATTCATGGAGGGAAAAATGGTAACAAAATTCTCATTGGGGTCTGTTACAAACCCCCAAATATAACAGAAACCATGGAAAGTCTACTTCTAAAGCAGATAGATGAAGCTGCAACCCATAATGAGGTCCTGGTTATGGGGGACTTTAACTACCCGGATATTAACTGGGAAACAGAAACCTGTGAAACCCATAAAGGCAACAGGTTTCTGCTAATAACCAAGAAAAATTATCTTTCACAATTGGTGCAGAATCCAACCAGAGGAGCAGCACTTTTAGACCTAATACTATCTAATAGACCTGACAGAATAACAAATCTGCAGGTGGTTGGGCATCTAGGAAATAGCGACCACAATATTGTACAGTTTCACCTGTCTTTCACTAGGGGGACTTGTCAGGGAGTCACAAAAACACTGAACTTTAGGAAGGCAAAGTTTGACCAGCTTAGAGATGCCCTTAATCTGGTAGACTGGGACAATATCCTCAGAAATAAGAATACAGATAATAAATGGGAAATGTTTAAGAACATCCTAAATAGGCAGTGTAAGCGGTTTATACCTTGTGGGAATAAAAGGACTAGAAATAGGAAAAACCCAATGTGGCTAAACAAAGAAGTAAGACAGGCAATTAACAGTAAAAAGAAAGCATTTGCACTACTAAAGCAGGATGGCACCATTGAAGCTCTAAAAAACTATAGGGAGAAAAATACTTTATCTAAAAAACTAATTAAAGCTGCCAAAAAGGAAACAGAGAAGCACATTGCTAAGGAGAGTAAAACTAATCCCAAACTGTTCTTCAACTATATCAATAGTAAAAGAATAAAAACTGAAAATGTAGGCCCCTTAAAAAATAGTGAGGAAAGAATGGTTGTAGATGACGAGGAAAAAGCTAACATATTAAACACCTTCTTCTCCACGGTATTCACGGTGGAAAATGAAATGCTAGGTGAAATCCCAAGAAACAATGAAAACCCTATGTTAAGGGTCACCAATCTAACCCAAGAAGAGGTGCGAAACAGGCTAAATAAGATTAAAATAGATAAATCTCCGGGTCCGGATGGCATACACCCACGAGTACTAAGAGAACTAAGTAATGTAATAGATAAACCATTATTTCTTATTTTTAGGGACTCTATAGCGACAGGGTCTGTTCCGCAGGACTGGCGCATAGCAAATGTGGTGCCAATATTCAAAAAGGGCTCTAAAAGTGAACCTGGAAATTATAGGCCAGCAAGTCTAACCTCTATTGTTGGTAAAATATTTGAAGGGTTTCTGAGGGATGTTATTCTGGATTATCTCAATGAGAATAACTGTTTAACTCCATATCAGCATGGGTTTATGAGAAATCGCTCCTGTCAAACCAATCAGTTTTTATGAAGAGGTAAGCTATAGGCTGGACCACGGTGAGTCATTGGACGTGGTATATCTCGATTTCTCCAAAGCGTTTGATACCGTGCCGCACAAGAGGTTGGTACACAAAATGAGAATGCTTGGTCTGGGGGAAAATGTGTGTAAATGGGTTAGTAACTGGCTTAGTGATAGAAAGCAGAGGGTGGTTATAAATGGTATAGTCTCTAACTGGGTCGCTGTGACCAGTGGGGTACCGCAGGGGTCAGTATTGGGACCTGTTCTCTTCAACATATTCATTAATGATCTGGTAGAAGGTTTACACAGTAAAATATCGATATTTGCAGATGATACAAAACTATGTAAAGCAGTTAATACAAGAGAAGATAGTATTCTGCTACAGATGGATCTGGATAAGTTGGAAACTTGGGCTGAAAGGTGGCAGATGAGGTTTAACAATGATAAATGTAAGGTTATACACATGGGAAGAAGGAATCAATATCACCATTACACACTGAATGGGAAACCACTGGGTAAATCTGACAGGGAGAAGGACTTGGGGATCCTAGTTAATGATAAACTTACCTGGAGCAGCCAGTGCCAGGCAGCAGCTGCCAAGGCAAACAGGATCATGGGGTGCATTAAAAGAGGTCTGGATACACATGATGAGAGCATTATACTGCCTCTGTACAAATCCCTAGTCAGACCGCACATGGAGTACTGTGTCCAGTTTTGGGCACCAGTGCTCAGGAAGGATATAATGGAACTAGAGAGAGTACAAAGGAGGGCAACAAAATTAATAAAGGGGATGGGAGAACTACAATACCCAGATAGATTAGCGAAATTAGGATTATTTAGTCTAGAAAAAAGACGACTGAGGGGCGATTTAATAACCATGTATAAGTATATAAGGGGACAATACAAATATCTCGTTGAGGATCTGTTTATACCAAGGAAGGTGACGGGCACAAGGGGGCATTCTTTGCATCTGGAGGAGAGAAGGTTTTTCCACCAACATAGAAGAGGATTCTTTACTGTTAGGGCAGTGAGAATCTGGAATTGCTTGCCTGAGGAGGTGGTGATGGCGAACTCAGTCGAGGGGTTCAAGAGAGGCCTGGATGTCTTCCTGGAGCAGAACAATATTGTATCATACAATTATTAGGTTCTGTAGAAGGATGTAGATCTGGGGATTTATTATGATGGAATATAGGCTGAACTGGATGGACAAATGTCTTTTTTCGGCTTTACTAACTATGTTACTATGATTTTTACAGGATGAAAATGATGAAATGGTAAGAAAGGATGTTGAGAAGGCTGAACTTTTAAATTCCTATTTTTTCTCTCAGAAAGACAATCTAACATCAACTGATTTTCACTGTCCTATTAAGGGAATAGAATAATCCAGAATATCTATAAACAGAAAGATAGTGAGGAAACACTTAGCTAACATAAATGAACTCATGTCTCTGGGTCCAGATAAATTACACCCTAGAGTACTGAAGGAGATAGCAGAAGAAAGTTTTGAACCACTCTCCATAATCTTTGAAAATTCTTGGAGAACAGAAGTCCCAGAAGACGGGAGAAGAGCAAATGTTGTTCCTATCTTCAAAAAGGGGAAGAAGGTGCACCCAGGCAACTATAGCCTGGTGAGTTTGACGTCTATACCAGGAAAGATCTTTGAACAAATTATTAAACAACATGTATGTAAGTACTGGATAAGAATGAAGTGATTAACCAGAGTCAGCATGGGTTTGTAACTAATAAGTCTTGTCAGACTAACTTAATTTCCTTCTATGACAGAATCACTGACTGGGTGGATCAGGGAGACACTGTAGATATAGTTTATCTTGACTTCAGCAAAGCATTTGACAAAGTATCTCACACAATCCTTATTGAAAAAATGACAAAGTATGGAATGGACATGGCAACTGTTAGGTGGATTCATATCTGGCTTAGTGATCAGACCCAAAAAGTGGTCGTAAATGGCTGCACATCCAGTTGGAAGAATGTCTCAAGTGGGGTACCACAGGGCTCTGTATTGTTCAACATCTTTATCAATGATTTAGATGAAGGAATTGAGGGTAAACTGATTAAATTTGCTGATGATGACACCAAGCTAGGAGGGATAGCTAATACTAGAGAAGAGAGAGAGTATTCAAAAAGATATAAGTAAACTGGAGCTGTGGGCAGCAACTAACAGAATGATTTTTAAACAGGGAAAAATGCAAAGTACTACATCTGGGCAATAAAAATGAAAAAAGCATAAACAGAATGAGAGGAATAGGGCTAAGCAACAGCACATGTGAAAAAAACTTATATATACTAATAGGTCACAGACTCAACATGATTCAACAGTGTGATGCAGCAGCAAAAAGGGCAAAAAGAATTCTGGGATGTATTAACAAAAGCATACAGTCTAGATCACATGAAGTCATTATTGCCCTCTACTCCTCTTTGGTCAGACCTCATCTGGAATACTGTATCCAGTTTTGGGCACCACATTTTAAAAAAGATATCAACAAACTGAAGCAAGTTCACAGAAGAGCGTCCAGAATGGTGACTGGTCTGCAAACCATGTCTTATGAGGAACGTTTACAGGATTTGGGAATGATTAGCCTGCAAAAAGAAGACTGAGAGGAGACTTAATAGCTGCCTACAAATATCTCAAGGGATGTCACATTGTAGAAGGATCATCTTTATTCTCATTTGCATAAGGAATGACTAGAAGCAATGGGATGAAACTGAATGGGAGGAGACACAGATTAGATATTAAAAAAACTTTTTGACAGTTAGGGTGATCAATGAGTGGAACAGGCTGCCACAAGAGGTGGTGAGTTCTCCTTCAATGGAAGTCTTGAAACAGAGGCTGGACAGACATCTGTCTGGGATGATTTAGTGAATCCTGCTTTGAGCAGGGGGCTGGACCAGATGACCCAGGAGGTCCCTCTTTAACATTCTATGATTCTATGATAACATCAAAACGTTTTCTCCACTCATGATTAGTGGTTGGGAGAAGCCATATATTGTTAAACTACTGTGTTTTCTCTTTTCACATCATAATCACAACCTAAAACATCCAAATAACCCTGATAAAAAGTTCACATACCCTGGTGATTTTGGCCTGATAACATGCACAGAAGTTCACACAAATGGGTTTGAATGGCTACTAAAGGTAACATCTAGGGTTGAGCCACTTTTAGTTTTTTAGGGTCGAGTCGGGTTTCACGAAACTCGACTATCTCAAAAGTCGAGTCGAGTGGAATCGGCCGATTATCGCAAAAAGTCGGGGATCGACCGAAACACGAAACCCAATGCAAGTCAATGGGGGAGCACAGTCGGCAGTGAGTGGAGGCCAGGAAAACATGTACAGTGCCCATTTTAATGGCAAAAACATACATTCTTGTTACTGAAGCTTGTCAATCTTAATTTACCTTATAATAATAGTAAGGCATTGGAAATTGGGGGTCATTTGGCTAAAGTTGTGGGGGGTAGGGCTGGTTCAAGTATTTAGTGGGCCCAGGAAATCTGGACCACGTCACGGCAGTGGAGCAGGGAGAGGTAAGTATTTCAACTTTGCAAGTGCTGTGATCCTGAGCAAGCGGGGGGGCCCACTCGTTGGCAATGGCACTGGCACAGGGCCCCTCAAAGTACGGCGGTGTGTTTGCACAGTGGGGGCGCCTCCCACCGGCAGCGACACTTTTGCGTACTATGAGGGGCCCTGTGCCAGTGACGTCGCCAACGAGTATTCCTCCCCCCACCTGATGAAGGAACCTGCACTTTTATCTGCACCTTCCTCTTTGTCCCCGTGTAAGGTGGTATGGTATGTGGGAAGGGGAACCTGACTTTCAGCAGGGTCACAATCTTGCTGTGTAGCGTGCACGGGGAATGTTGCGTTATGGGTCAATGTACCAGCAGACTCATCTATCACTGGCTGGGCAATGGGCAGGATGAGGAGGAAACACAGATATAGGCCCAAAGAATAAAGTGGGCTAAATGCAGTTCAAAATTGGTAACAGGACTAACCAGGGGGCATTGCTTTGTTCAGTGGAGTACAACTGTAATGAGAGGCTGACACAGTGAGTAGGCCCAAATCAGTAAGTAGGCTAAATGCAGTTCAAAATTGGTAACAGAAGTAAACAGGCGGCACTGGTTTGTTCAGTGGAGGAGAACATCAAGGAGCGGCAGACACTGATAGTAGGCCCCAACCCAACTAGTAGGCCAAATGCAGTCTAACATTAACAACTACTTAACGATAGCCTGAAAATGGAATTTCAGGACAGGAAACCAGGAGAACAGCAAGGAGCGGCAGACACTGATAGTAGGCCCCAACCCAACTAGTAGGCCAAATGCAGTCTAACATTAACAACTACTTAACGAGAGCCTGAAAATGGAATTTCAGGACAGGAAACCAGGAGAACAGCAAGGAGCGGCAGACACTGTTAGTAGGCCCCAACCCAACTAGTAGGCCAAATGCAGTTGTTCCATTTAACAACTATTTAACAAGAGCCTGAAGATAGAATGCAGCTTCGATTATGTGGCAACCTGGAGAACACCTTGGAGCGGGAGACACCGTCTCTACAACCCAGACCCAACTTGTAGGCCTAATGCAGTGTTGTTTCAACAACTACTTAACAAGAGCATGAAGATTGAAGCTATGGAGAGGCAACCTGGAGAACACCTTGGAGCGGGAGACACCGTCTCTACAACCCAGACCCAACTTGTAGGCCTAATGCAGTGTTGTTTCAACAACTACTTAACAAGAGCATGAAGATTGAAGCTATGGAGAGGCAACCTGGAGAACACCTTGGAGCGGGAGACAGCGTCTCTACAACCCAGACCCAACTTGTAGGCCTAATGCAGTGTTGTTTCAACAACTACTTAACGAGAGCTAGAAGATAGAAGCTATGGAGAGGCAACCTGGAGAACACCTTGGAGCGGCAGACACCGTCTCTACACCCAAGACCCAACTTGTAGGCCTAATGCAGTGTTGTTTCAACAACTACTTAACAAGAGCTTCAAGATAGAAGTGAAGCAGAGGCAACAGAGAGAACACCTTGGAGCGGAAGACTCAGTATGTAGACCACAACGAAACTTGTGGCCCCAATGCAGTTTTATAATTCTGACAAGCTGAAAATCCGCCATTTTTTTTTAGAGGAGGACAGTTGTATTAAGTGGAGCAGACCGACACTGCTAGTAGGCCTTACACCACAAAGTAGGCTCACTGCAGGCTGACAAAGAGTTACATGGGTACATGGTCGGCATTGGTGTGCTCAGCGGATGACAATTGAAAGGAGGAATCGCAGACAGGCTTAGTAGGCCTAAAATAAAAAAAATTAGGCTCAAGGCAGTTTCAATTATTTTGCAGGGGTACACAGGCAGCATTGTTGTGTTCAGCGGAGGACAATTGGAAGGAGGGACGCAGACAGACTTAGTAGGCCTAAAATAAAAAAATTAGGCTCAAAGCAGTTTGAATTATCGTGTAGAGGTACACAGGCAGCATTGCTGTGGTCAGCGGAGGACGATTGGAAGGAGTGTCTGACACAGTACTCCCAAAAAATAAATAGATGTTAATGTCTCGCAAAACAACAAAACCAAAAAACAAAAGGGTGGCTGTTGTGAATTCTGTTGTCGAGCTCCCTCCTGTGGTCATGAATGGTACTTCGGTGAGTTCGGTTCATGGGCTCCCTCTGGTGGCTGTGAGTGGAGCTGCTGCTTCTGAGGTTCCTTACACAGGTGACGTGGTTTATCCTTTGGTTGGCTTCTCTATTTAACTCCACTCAGATCATTTCTCCATGCCAGCTGTCAATGTTTTAGCATTGGTTCAGTTCGCTCCTGGATCTGTCTGGTGTCCTGTCTTCTCCTGCAGAAGTAAACCTATAAAGAGGGCACCGAGGGTAAATGCTCCGCCATCATAAATATCATAAAGACCCAAAAAAAGGAATGGACACCAGAGCTAAAAAGTAACAATTTTATTGAAAGACCATTAAAAAATTACATAAATACTGTAAATAGAAATCAGAATAAAAAAGATGCAATGAAAAAACGGAAAGGCGACACTAGTGCCACACACGGACGTTATACTAAGCCAAAGAGCAAGAAAGTATCCATAATACTCCTACCACGGGTGTATCTATATATACACAGAAATAACGTTTCAGCAATAATGAAAGTAGTGTAACATGCATATAAACAGTAATAGCACATAGACAACCGTGCAGTATGGAACCAGTAGTAAGAAAACACTTGCTCTCAGATAATAAACGGATGCAGGGAGATGCTAAATATATATAAGAATACAGCTAAAGTGCCTAGTGCAGATACAATATCGCAGGGTACCCATATAACTATGCTGCCCTCAGTGCATGGGCACAACTATTAAGGGAAGATCCCATATACATAGGTGGGTAAGAGCCATGCTAATGCTTTCTAAGTAATAGTAAGAGGCACAAAAAAAGTACCAACCTGTGGCCGTGTGTGGAAAGGGAGGCCCCGACGCGCGTTTCGCACAATGCTGCTTCCTCGGGGGGCGCTTTTTTTTTTTTTCTCCTGCAGAAGCTAAGTTCCTGATTGTTATTATTGTTCTTGTTTCTTTGTCCAGCTGGTTATCTTGATTTTGTCTTGCTAGCTGGAAGCTCTGGGATGCAGGGTGGCACCCCCGCACCGTGAGTCGGTGCGGAGGACCCTTTTGCACACTCTGCGTGGTCTTTTGTAGGTTTTTGTGCTGACCGCAAAGATTCCTTTCCTATCCTCTGTCTATTTAGTAAGTTGTGCCTCCCTTTGCTGAAACCTATCTCATTTCTGCTTTGTGACTTTCATCTTTACTCACAGTCATTACATGTGTGGGGCTGCCTATTCCTTTGGGGAATTTCTCTGAGGCAAGGTAGGCTTTATTTTCTTCTCTAGGGCTAGCAAGCTCTTAGGCTGTGATGAGGCACATAGGGAGCGTCAGGAGCACTCCACGGCTATTTCTAGTGTGTGCGATAGGATTAGGGCTTGTGGTCAGCAGAGCTCCCACATCCCAGAGCTTGTCCTGTATGAGTTTAACTATCAGGTCGGGTGCTCCTAACCACCAGGTCATAACAGTACAGCTGGCCCAAAGTATTAATGCATCTCAATAGAGGGATAAGAGAAGTTCTGAGACCATTTTTTTTTCTTTGCACTGTGTTTTGTCTTTCTTTTCCCCTAGACCTTTGGGTGGTTCAGGACACAGGTGTAGAGATGGACATTCAAGGTCTGTCCTCTTGTGTGGATCATCTCACTGCAAGGGGTACATGGTGATGTTCCATTGTTGTCAATTTCGCCTTCCACTCCTTCTGAAGTCCCTGAGTTTTTATCAGATTACCGGGATGTATTTGAGGAGCCCAAATCCGGTGCCCTACCTCCTCATAGGGACTGCGATTGTGCTATTAATTTGATTCCCGGTAGTGTTTCCTAAGGGCCGACTGTTTAATCTATCTGTGCCAGAGCACGCTGCTATGCGGAGTTATATAAAGGAATCCTTGGAGAAGGGTCATATTCGCCCGTCGTCGTCACCATTGGGAGCAGGGTTCTTTTTTGTGGCCAAGAAGGATGGCTCTTTAAGACCTTGTATTGATTACTGCCTTCTTAATAAGATCACAGTCAAATTTCAGTATCCTTTGCCGCTGATGTCTGATCTGTTTGCTCGAATTAAGGGGGCTAGTTGGTTCACCAAGATAGATCTTCGAGGGGCGTATAATCTGGTGCGAATTAAACAGGGCGATGAATGGAAAACAGCATTTAATACGCCCGAGGGCCATTTTGAGTACCTGGTGTTAGGGGTCGAGTTCCCGCTTCTGCACAGGGGGAATCTCGAGCCACTTCCGCTGCGGTCTCCCATTCTTGTCCAGCCGCAGTGGAGAATGCTCAGCAAGGACGTCGGTCCCAGCGTCTTGCTCATTCTCACTCTGTTCTGAGAGTTAGTGCTGCTTCTCCAGTCTCTGCCTTTAAAGTCAGTGCTGGTCAGCAGCGAGCGGACTTCTCTGGGACTAAGTCCTTGTCTGCATGTACTGAGCATGCCCAGCGTAAGGTCTCCCGTTGGAGATCGAGGGTCATGTGCTCAGTCTCTGCAGCACATTCCATTGGTCCTCTTGGCAGGTCCTAGAAGGGCAAAAGTGCTGTGGCCACTTCCTGTGCTGCTGCTATATTAACTGCGCATGACCGCACGGCCATGCGCTAGTATTTTCTTACAATTGCTTATGTGTGTATGTTGTGAGTGCAAGTCGTCCTTGGAAACCCCTACCCTATTGAATGTCTGTTCGCGGAAGGTGTATGGCTGCTACCTAGCGCCCGACTTAGCCTACAGCACTAACACACATCACAGCGTCCTGTAGCTGTGCCTGCCAGTACGGCGCCGTGCGCCTGCCTTGCGCTTTCCATACCCGAGTCTGGGTGGTTAGTGGCGTCCGTTAGTGCGGCATCGCTCGCACTCTTGTGCACATAGATTGCTTAAGGTTCTCTACACACCCAGTTGCGGTGTTACGCCAGCAAGGGTCTAATCGGGCTCCAATCCCTTCTGGGGTTAAGTCCGCTGACCACTTGCTCGCGCACTAGTGCGGTACTGCGGTCCTGTGAATTAACAGGATCGCTTTCTTCACGCTGGGTGAGGTTTAACCCACGCGTGTATACCGCCATATTGTCTGCTAATTGCTAGCAGCAGGTTCTCACCTGCACGGTGGACCCCGGACTGCGAACGCACCTTTATCATCTGTCTTGGTGCGTTCCGCCAGTCCTAACATAATACTAGCGCCAGGGTCTGGCTAGTAAAATGGCGGACGATCAGCGTTTACAGCGGTACATCCAGCAGCTGGAGGGAAGGTTGGCGGCTCTTGAGCGTTCAACCTCAGCTGTGGATGTTACTGCTGTCGCTGTTCAGGCTGCAAGTGTGGCTGCAGCTACCTTGTCCACTGCCGCTCCTGTACCGACGCTATCTCGCCTCCCGCTACCAGAGAAATTTTCTGGTGACAGTAAGTCCTGTAGGGGTTTCGTGAGTCAGTGCTCAATACATCTCGAGCTTCTGGCCTCTCGTTTCCCTACAGAGCGGGCTAAGGTGGGCTTTATAATTTCCTTATTGTCGGACAGGGCGTTGCAGTGGGCTACGCCGCTGTGGGAGCGTGGCGATCATGTGGTGCAGAGTGCTCCGTTATTCCTGAGCACTCTGAAACAGGTCTTTCTAGGACCTCGTGTCACCCATGATACGGCGCTCCAACTGTTGGCACTGACTCAGGGCTCGTCCTTGGTCAGCCTTTTTGCCGTCCATTTCCGCACTCTGGCATCTGAGCTGGAGTGGACGGATAAAGCCCTGATCCCTATATTTTGGAGGGGGCTGGCTGACCACGTTAAGGATGCTCTGGCCACTAGGGAGATTCCCGCCACACTGGAGGAGTTAATAGCAGTATCTACTCGCATTGACCTCCGTTTTCACGAGCGGAGGTTAGAGCGAGCCCAGTGTAGGCAGAGGTTTCGGCTGGCTCCCACCTTCGCCAAACCTTTGGAATCTCCAGTTCAGGCTCCTGAGTTCCAGGAACCTAAGGTGGTGTCACGAGCGGGATCTAAGTCCCAGACTGCTCGTGCACCCCAGGGTTGCCAGGTTTGCCAACAGTCAGGACATCTTGCCACCAGATGTCATCAGCGGTCGAGGAAACGTCAGCGTCTAGTGGTAGTAGGTGGAGGTGCACTAGACACTGCGACGTTTGCCTCCAAATTGTCCTTTAAGGGGACAATTACCTTTGGCTCATCCTCCCACTCGGTAGACCTCTGCGTGGATTCTGGGGCGGAGGGCAATTTTATGTCTTCTGCCTTCGCCCAACGTCACGCAATACCCCTGGTTATGCTATCCCAACCAGTAACGGTACGAGTGGTGAATGGGTCGACACTCCCCGCACAGATAACACATCAGACCATCCCTATTACTCTGTCCCTGTCGCCATCCCATCAGGAGATTATTTCTCTGCTCGTCATTCCTGAGGGTATTGATGAGGTCCTGTTGGGGATACCTTGGCTACGGTACCACTCTCCTCACATCGAGTGGTCCTCAGGCAGAATTCTGGGATGGGGTGAATCATGTGGGGGTAGGTGTCACCGAGAGTGCGTTCAGGTTGCTACTACTGAGGTACCCGCAGATCTATCCTCTCTCCCCAAGCAATATTGGTCTTATGCAGATGTATTCTCCAAGAAGGCGGCGGAGACCCTTCCGCCCCATCGCCCCTATGACTGTCCTATCGATCTCTTGCCTGGTGCTGAGCCTCCCCGGGGTCGAGTCTATCCATTATCTCTCCCGGAAACGGAGGCAATGTCTCAGTACATACAAGAGAATCTGGCAAGAGGGTTCATTAGGAAGTCAGTGTCACCTGCTGGGGCAGGGTTCTTCTTCGTGCAGAAGAAGAATGGAGAACTACGTCCATGCATAGACTACAGGGGTCTTAATGCTATCACAGTGAAGAACAAGTACCCTTTGCCGTTGATTTCTGAGCTTTTCGATAGGCTTCGGGGAGCTAGAGTGTTTACGAAACTAGATCTGCGGGGTGCTTACAATCTGATTCGCATCCGTGAGGGGGACGAGTGGAAAACGGCATTTAACACCAGAGATGGGCACTATGAGTATCTGGTGATGCCCTTCGGGCTCTGTAATGCACCTGCCGTTTTTCAAGACTTTGTCAATGACATCTTCCGGGATATGCTTTCCACCTCGGTTGTAGTCTATCTGGATGATATTCTCATCTTTTCTCCAGATATTGACTCCCACCGGAGAGATGTTGGCAGAGTCTTCGACCTCCTACGGGCAAACTCTCTTTACGCAAAGTTGGAGAAGTGTGTGTTTGAGCAGGAGTCCTTACCTTTCCTGGGCTATATCATCTCCGCCCAGGGATTGGCTATGGATCCTGCCAAACTACAGGCTGTGATGGACTGGCAAGAGCCCCATTCTCTTAAAGCGGTGCAGCGCTTTATGGGGTTCATAAACTATTACCGCCAGTTCATTCCCCACTTCTCAACTCTGGTGGCTCCCTTGGTAGCCCTCACCAAAAAGGGAGCGAATCCCAAATTGTGGTCGGAAGAGGTCTCCAAGGCCTTCACTTCTATTAAGTCCCACTTTGCTAGCGCTCCCATCTTACATCGTCCCGATGTGGATAAGCCATTCCTACTGGAGGTGGATGCCTCGTCCGTTGGTGCTGGAGCAGTCCTCTACCAAAAGGATGCTCAAGGTCGGAAGCATCCATGCTTCTTCTTCTCCAAGACCTTCACGCCAGCGGAGAGGAACTACTCCATCGGGGACAGGGAGTTGCTAGCAATGAAGTTGGCCTTTTCGGAGTGGAGACATCTTCTGGAAGGTGCGCGGTTTCCCTTCCAAGTTTACACGGACCACAAAAATTTGGTCTATTTGCAGACAGCCCAGCGGCTAAATTCTCGCCAGGCCAGATGGTCCCTGTTCTTCTCCCGGTTCCACTTTTCCCTTCATTATCTCGCCGGGGAGAAGAATATCCGTGCTGACGCTCTCTCTCGCTCCCTTATGTCAACTGAGGAGGAGGAAGAGGAGCCTCGGCTTATTGTCCCTTCCGAGAGCCTGAGAACCGTGGCGCCGGTTTCGCTAGAGTCTGTGCCTCCGGGCAAGACTTTTGTGCCCATTAATTTGCGACCGGAGGTTCTCTCTTGGGCTCATTCGTCCAGGGTGGGTGGACACTTTGGGACAAAGAGGACATCTGAGCTACTGGCGAGGACGTACTGGTGGCCGCATATGGTCCGGGATGTCAGGGATTATGTTCTGGCGTGTGTCTCCTGCGCCAAAAATAAATCTCCGCGTCAAAGGCCAGCTGGTTTGCTCTATCCCTTGCCGGTGGCAGATAGGCCCTGGGAGATGGTCGGGATGGACTTTGTTGTGGGTTTGCCCAAGTCTCGCGGCTGTACCATCATTTGGGTCATCACCGATCATTTCTCAAAAATGGTGCATTTGGTGCCGCTGCCGCGGTTACCTTCTGCACGGGCCTTGGCAGCGTTGTTCATCAAACATATCTTCCGCCTACATGGTATGCCAGACAAAATTGTCAGTGACCGGGGTCCCCAGTTTGCGTCTCGGTTCTGGAGAGAGCTCTGTCGTCTTCTCAGTATTGAGTTGAATCTCTCTTCCGCTTATCATCCCGAGACGAATGGGTTGGTAGAGAGGGCCAACCAGACCTTGGTCACATACCTGCGGCATTTTGTTTCAGCCAGGCAGGATGACTGGGCATCCTTGCTATCATGGGCAGAGTTTGCACTGAACAACGCCGTTGCCGACTCCACTGGACAAACCCCATTCCTCCTCAACTATGGTCAGCATCCACGGGTACCTGTGCCTATGCCCGTGTCTTCCGCCGACTCCAGGGTGGCAGACTGGGCTGTGGAGGCACGGGATATTTGGGACCGCACTCAGGATGCCATTCGGGCCTCTAAGGAGAGAATGAGGTCCTCCGCTGATGCTCATCGGCGTCCCGCCCCGACCTTTGCTCCTGGCGACTTGGTGTGGCTCTCCGCCCGTAACATCAGGCTGCGAGTTGAGTCCACTAAATTTGCTCCTCGCTACTTGGGTCCATTCAAGGTCCTCGAACAGGTTAATCCTGTGGTCTATCGTTTGGCCCTTCCGCCACGCCTGGGTATCACCGACACCTTTCATGTGTCCCTCTTGAAACCCGTGTATATGTCCCGCTTTTCCGAGTCATCTGCTGGGACATCGGGTTCGTCTACGGACGATTATGAGGTGAACGCTATTTTGGGGTGCAAGGTGATGCGTGGTAAAAAATTTTATTTGGTGGACTGGAAGGGTTATGGTCCCGAGGACAGGTCCTGGGAGCCTGTTGAGCACATTCGGGCTCCGCAGCTCATTGCTGCCTTCGAACGTAGCGAGGCCCAAGGAGGGGGGGGCCCTAGGAGGGGGGGTAATGTTAGGGGTCGAGTTCCCGCTTCTGCACAGGGGGAATCTCGAGCCACTTCCGCTGCGGTCTCCCATTCTTGTCCAGCCGCAGTGGAGCCTGCTCAGCAAGGACGTCGGTCCCAGCGTCTTGCTCATTCTCACTCTGTTCTGAGAGTTAGTGCTGCTTCTCCAGTCTCTGCCTTTAAAGTCAGTGCTGGTCAGCAGCGAGCGGACTTCTCTGGGACTAAGTCCTTGTCTGCATGTACTGAGCATGCCCAGCGTAAGGTCTCCCGTTGGAGATCGAGGGTCATGTGCTCAGTCTCTGCAGCACATTCCATTGGTCCTCTTGGCAGGTCCTAGAAGGGCAAAAGTGCTGTGGCCACTTCCTGTGCTGCTGCTATATTAACTGCGCATGACCGCACGGCCATGCGCTAGTATTTTCTTACAATTGCTTATGTGTGTATGTTGTGAGTGCAAGTCGTCCTTGGAAACCCCTACCCTATTGAATGTCTGTTCGCGGAAGGTGTATGGCTGCTACCTAGCGCCCGACTTAGCCTACAGCACTAACACACATCACAGCGTCCTGTAGCTGTGCCTGCCAGTACGGCGCCGTGCGCCTGCCTTGCGCTTTCCATACCCGAGTCTGGGTGGTTAGTGGCGTCCGTTAGTGCGGCATCGCTCGCACTCTTGTGCACATAGATTGCTTAAGGTTCTCTACACACCCAGTTGCGGTGTTACGCCAGCAAGGGTCTAATCGGGCTCCAATCCCTTCTGGGGTTAAGTCCGCTGACCACTTGCTCGCGCACTAGTGCGGTACTGCGGTCCTGTGAATTAACAGGATCGCTTTCTTCACGCTGGGTGAGGTTTAACCCACGCGTGTATACCGCCATATTGTCTGCTAATTGCTAGCAGCAGGTTCTCACCTGCACGGTGGACCCCGGACTGCGAACGCACCTTTATCATCTGTCTTGGTGCGTTCCGCCAGTCCTAACACCTGGTTATGCCATTCGGGCTTTCTAATGCTCCATCTGTGTTTCAGTCCTTTATGCATGACATCTTCCGAGAGTACCTGGATAGATTCATGATTGCATATTTGGATGACATTTTGGTCTTTTCGGATGATTGGGAGTCTCATGTGAAGCAGGTCAGAATGGTGTTCCAGGTTCTTCGTGCTAATTCCTTGTTTGTGAAGGGGTCTAAGTGTCTCTTTGGAGTTTAGAAGGTTTCATTTTTGGGTTTCATTTTTTCCCCTTCTACTATCGAGATGGACCCTGTTAAGGTCCAGGCCATTTATGATTGGACTCAGCCGACATCTGTGAAGAGCCTGCAGAAGTTCCTGGGCTTTGCTAATTTTTACCGTCGCTTCATCGCTAATTTTTCTAGTGTTGCTAAACCGTTGACTGATTTGACTTAGAAAGGTGCTGATGTGGTCAATTGGTCCTCTGCGGCTGTAGAGGCTTTTCAGGAGTTGAAGCGTCGTTTTTCTTCTGCCCCTGTGCTGTGCCAGCCAGATGTTTCGCTTCCGTTCCAAGTCGAGGTTGATGCTTCTGAGATTGGAGCAGGGGCTGTTTTGTCGCAAAGAAGTTCTGATGGCTCGGTGATGAAACCATGTGCCTTCTTTTCTAGAAAATTCTCGCCTGCTGAGCGCAATTATGATGTTGGCAACCGAGAGTTGTTGGCCATGAAATGGGCATTCGAGGAGTGGCGACATTGGCTTGAAGGAGCTAAACATCACGTGGTGGTCTTGACGGATCACAAGAATTTGACTTATCTCGAGTCTGCCAAACGGTTGAATCCTAGACAGGCTCGATGGTCGCTCATTTTCTCCCGTTTTGATTTTGTGGTTTCATACCTTCCGGGATCTAATAATGTGAAGGCTGATGCCCTGTCAAGGAGTTTTGTGCCTGACTCTCCGGGTGTTCCGGAGCCGGCGGGTATTCTTAAAGAGGGGGTAATTTTGTCTGCCATCTCCCCTGATTTGCGGCGCGTGCTGCAGAAGTTTCAGGCTGATAGACCTGACCGTTGTCCTACGGAGAAACTGTTTGTCCCTGATAGATGGACTAGTAGAGTTATCTCTGAGGTTCATTGTTCGGTGTTGGCTGGTCATCCTGGAATCTTTGGTACCAGAGATTTGGTGGCTAGATCCTTTTGGTGGCCTTCTTTGTCACGGGATGTGCGTTCTTTTGTGCAGTCCTGTGGGGCTTGTGCTCGGGCTAAGCCCTGCTATTCTCGTGCCAGTGGGTTGCTTTTGCCCTTGCCGGTCCCGAAGAGGCCCTGGACGCATATTTCCATGGATTTTATTTCTGATCTCCCTGTTTCTCAAAGGATGTCGGTCATTTGGGTGGTTTGTGATCGCTTCTCTAAGATGGTCCATTTGGTACCCTTGTCTAAATTGCCTTCCTCCTCTGATTTGGTGCCATTGTTTTTCCAGCATGTGGTTCGTTTGCATGGCATTCCGGAGAACATCGTCTCGGACAGGGGTTCCCAGTTTGTTTCAAGGTTTTGGCGGTCCTTTTGTGCTAAGATGGGCATTGATTTGTCTTTTTCTTCGGCTTTCCATCCTCAGACTAATGGCCAAACCGAACAAACTAATCAGACTTTGGAGACATATCTGAGATGCTTTGTTTCTGCTGATCAGGATGATTGGGTGTCCTTTTTGCCTTTGGCTGAGTTCGCCCTTAATAATCGGGCCAGCTCGGCTACTTTGGTTTCTCCTTTTTTCTGCAATTCTGGCTTCCATCCTCGTTTCTCTTCAGGGCAGGTTGAGCCTTCGGACTGTCCTGGTGTGGATACTGTGATGGACAGGTTGCAGCAGATTTGGACTCATGTGGTGGACAATTTGACATTGTCCCAGGAGAAGGCTCAACGTTTTGCTAACCGCCGGCGCAGTGTTGGTCCCCGACTTCGGGTTGGGGATTTAGTTTGGTTGTCATCTCGTCATGTTCCTATGAAGGTTTCCTCTCCTAAGTTTAAGCCTCGTTTCATTGGGCCATATAAGATTTCTGAAATTCTTAATCCTGTGTCATTTCGTTTGGACCTTCCAGCTTCTTTTGCCATCCATAATGTGTTCCATAGGTCGTTGTTGCGGAGATACGTGGCGCCTATGGTTCCCTCCGTTGATCCTCCTGCCCCGGTTTTGGTCGAGGGGGAGTTGGAGTATGTGGTGGAAAAGATCTTGGATTCTCGTGTTTCGAGATGGAAGCTCCAGTACCTGGTCAAGTGGAATGGTTATGGTCAGGAGGATAATTCCTGGGTTTTTGCCTCTGATGTTCATGCTGCCGATCAAGTTCGTGCCTTTCATTTGGCTCATCCTGATCGGCCTGGGGGCTCTGGTGAGGGTTCAGTGACCCCTCCTCAAGGGGGGGGTACTGTTGTGAATTCTGTTGTCGAGCTCCCTCCTGTGGTCATGAATGGTACTTCGGTGAGTTCGGTCCGTGGGCTCCCTCTGGTGGCTGTGAGTGGAGCTGCTGCTTCTGAGGTTCCTTACACAGGTGACGTGGTTTAACCTTTGGTTGGCTTCTCTTTTTAACTCCACTCAGATCATTTCTCCATGCCAGCTGTCAATGTTTTAGCATTGGTTCAGTTCGCTCCTGGATCTGTCTGGTGTCCTGCCTTCTCCTGCAGAAGCTAAGTTCCTGATTGTTATTATTGTTCTTGTTTCTTTGTCCAGCTGGTTATCTTGATTTTGTCTTGCTAGCTGGAAGCTCTGGGATGCAGGGTGGCACCCCCGCACCGTGAGTCGGTGCGGAGGACCCTTTTGCACACTCTGCGTGGTCTTTTGTAGGTTTTTGTGCTGACCGCAAAGATTCCTTTCCTATCCTCTGTCTATTTAGTAAGTCGTGCCTCCCTTTGCTGAAACCTATCTCATTTCTGCGTTTGTGACTTTCATCTTTACTCACAGTCATTACATCTGTGGGGCTGCCTATTCCTTTGGGAAATTTCTCTGAGGCAAGGTAGGCTTTATTTTCTTCTCTAGGGCTAGCTAGCTCTTAGGCTGTGACGAGGCGCATAGGGAGCATCAGGAGCGCTCCACGGCTATTTCTAGTGTGTGCGATAGGATTAGGGCTTGCGGTCAGCAGAGCTCCCACATCCCAGAGCTCGTCCTGTATGAGTTTAACTATCAGGTCGGGTGCTCCTAACCACCAGGTCATAACAGGTGGCATACTTAGGTACAGGGGTGGGCTCCTCTGCTGAGTTTCAAACATAGTAATTTGGCACTAAGTATTTACTGGTGTCAATATAGGACACTGACCCTGACTATTTTAACTAGCATCATACATGTCAACAAATTGGTATTGTCAGTGCCAGGCATTGAAGGATGTAAGCGCATAGACTAAACATTGGTGGAGCTGTGAGAGATAATTTTGCAAGTGGTAGAGCACTGTTTGAGCTGGGGGGAACTCTCTTGTGGCCGGCGGTACAGGCCCAGGGCCCCTCATGTTACAACGGTGTGTCTGACGTTGGGTGCGCACCACCACCGCCAGACACACTTTATTGTACTATGAGGGACCCAGTTGCAGTGCCGTTGACCAAAAGCGGGCACACCCACCTCTTCAGACAAACGGCACTCTCACGGGTGCTTGCGCCAAGTGGCGCGACCACGGCCCCGTGGGGGGAGTTAGCCCATTTAGGGAGGTGTAAACATGTTGTATGCTGGACAAACATATGCTGCAAATTAAGAGATTGGAAGATGAGTACACAAGCAAGACCTTTTTATAGGAAAGCTAGGTGTCAGCCGGGAAAGGTGGGGCAAAATAATTCGAAATCCAGTAGTGGTTCATTTTAATGAAGGTTAGATCATCAACATTTTGGGTAGCCAGAGGAGTCCTTTTTTTGGTTAATATTGAACCAGCAGCACTGAATACTCTTTCTGATAGCACACTAGCTGCTGGGCAAGCAAGCTCCTGCAATGCATATTCTGCCAATTCAGGCCAGGTGTCTATTTTGGATGCCCAGTAATCAAATGGGAATGACGGTTGAGGGAGAACATCGATAAGGGATGAAAAATAGTTAGTAACCATACTGGACAAATGTTGTCTCCTGTCACTTTGAATTGATGCTGCAGTACCTGTCCTGTCTGCGGTCATTGCGAAATCACTCCACAACCTGGTCAGAAAACCCCTCTGTCCAACGCCACTTCTGATTTGTGCACCTCTAACACCTCTGCTCTGTTGCCCCCTGCAGCTCGTGTGAGAACCATCACCGGCGCTGTGTGCTGGGAATGCCTGAATCAAACGATCTACAAGAGTTGCTTGTTTGGTTGCTAATATTTGTTCGAGGTTCTCATGTGGCATGATATTTTGCAATTTGCCTTTATAGCGAGGATCAAGGGGGCAGGCCAACCAGTAATCGTCATCGGTCATCAGTTTAATAATGCGTGGGTCCCTTTTGAGGATACGTAAGGCATAATCCGCCATGTGGGCCAAAGTTCCAGTTGTCAAATCTGCGGTTGTGCTGGGTTGAGGGGCAGTTTCAGGCAAATCTACGTCACTTGTCTCCCAAAAAAACCCTGAACCCGGCCTTGCAACGCCACCAGTTGCTATTGGCCCTGGAGAAGCTTCCTCATACAAAAAATACTCATCCCCATCATCCCCCTCGTCCTCCTCCTCTTCGCCCGCTACCTCCTCCTGTAGACTGCCCTGACCAGACAATGGCTGACTGTCATCAAGGCTTCCCTCTTCCTCGGCTGCAGACGCCTGCTCCTTTATGTGCGTCAAACTTTGCATCAGCAGAAGCATTAGGGGGATGCTTATGCTTATTATGGCATTGTCTGCACTAACCAGCCGTGTGCATTCCTCAAAACACTGAAGGACTTGACACAGGTCTTCAACCTTCGACCACTGCACACCTGACAACTCCATGTCTGCCATCCAACTGCCTGCCCGTGTATGTGTATCCTCTCACAAATACATAACAGCATGCCTCTGTTCACGCAGTCTCTGAAGCATGTGCAGTGTGGAGTTCCACCTTGTTGCAACGTCGATGATTAGGCGATGCTGGGGAAGGTTCAAAGACCGCTGATGGTTCTGCATACGGCTGGAGTGCACGGGCGAATGGCGGATATGCGAGCAAAGTCTGCGCACTTGGAGGAGCAGGTCGGGTAACCCCGGATAACTTTTCAGGAAGCACTGCACCACCAGGTTTAAGGTGTGAGCCAGGCAAGGAATGTGTTTCAGTTGTGAAGGGGCTATGGCAGCCATAAAATTCCTTCCATTATCACTCACTACCTTGCCTGCCTCAAGATGTACAGTGCCCAGCCATGACTGAGTTTCTTTCTGCAAGAACTCGGACAGAACTTCCACGGTGTGTTTGTTGTCGCCCAAACACTTCATTGCCAATACAGCCTGCTGACGCTTGCCACTAGGTATCCCATAATGGAACACCTCGTGTGCAACAGTGGCAGCTGCGGATGGAGTGCTCATGCGACTGCGGTCTGTGGACGAGCTCTTGCTTCTGCAGGAGGACGAGGAGGAGGAGGAGGGGGGGGCGAACGCCTACAGCCAACTGTTTCCTAGGCCATGGGCTAGGCAGAACTGTCCCAATATTGCTGTCCCCTGTGGACCCTGCATCCACCACATTAACCCAGTGAGCCGTGATGGACACGTAACGTCCCTGGCCATGCCTAATGGTCCATGCATCTGTTGTCAGGTGCACCTTTGTACTCACAGATTGCCTGAGTGCATGGATGATGCGGTCTTTTACATGGTGGTGGAGGGCTGGGATGGCTTTTCTCAAAAAGAAGTGTCGACTGGGTAGCTTGTAGCGTGGTTCTGCGTAGTCCATCAGGGCTTTAAAAGCTTCGCTTTCAACTAACCGGTAGGGCATCATCTCTAATGAGATTAGTCTAGCAATGTGGGCGTTCAAACCCTGTGTACGCGGATGCGAGGATGAGTACTTCCTTTTCCTAACGAGAGTCTCATGTAGGGTGAGCTGGACTGGAGATCTGCAGATCGTGGAACTAGCGGGGGTGCCGGTGGACATGGCAGACTGAGAGAGGGTTGGAGATGGTATTCTTGCTGGTGCCCTACATGCAGTGTTTCCTACTACGAAACTGGTGATTCCCTGACTGCTTTGGCCTGGCGACGAAATCTGCACATTTGCTGCAGGTGGTGCGGGAAATGGTGGGCTTACAGTGAGGGAAGGGATGTAGCATTGCTGACTAGCTTCATTGGCCGAGGGTGCTACAACCTTAAGGGACATTTGGTAGTGAGTCCAGGCTTGCAAATGCATGGTGGTTAAATGTCTACGCATGCAACTTGTATTTAGACTTTTAAGATTCTGACCTCTGCTTAAGGTAGTTGAACATTTTTGACAGATTACTTTGCGCTGATCATTTGGATGTTGTTTAAAAAAATGCCAGTCTGCACTCTTTCTAGTATCGGATACCTTTTCAGGCATTGCAGACTGAGCTTCTTTAACCGGATGTCCACGCTGTCCTACAACTGGTTTTTGGCCAGATACGGACCTGGCAGATGGAACCTGTTGCGATGTTGATGCCTTCTGCGGCTCCTCCTCCTCCGCTTCAGAGCTACTGCTGCCTGCACCCTGTTCCCCCAATGGCTGCCAATCGGGGTCAACAACTGGGTCATCTATGACCTCCTCTTCTATCTCGTGTGCAACTTCGTCTGTGTCACCGTGTAAGCCGGTGGTATAGCGTTCGTGACGGGGCACCACAGTCTCATCAGGGTCTGATTCTGGATCAGTACACTGCGAGGGCAATGTTGTGGTCTGAGTCAAAGGAACAGCATAGTAATCTGGCTGTGGCTGTGCATCTGTGAACTCCATGTCCGATTCAACTTGTAATGGGCATGGCCTGTTAACTGTTTCACTTTCTAACCCAGGAACGGTATGTATAAAGAGCTCCATGGAGTAGCCCGTTGTTTCGCCTGAGGCATCCTTCTCTGTTGTTCTTGGTGAAGAAGACAAGGAAGCGACTTGTCCCTGACCGTGAACATCCACTAACGACGTGCTGCTTTTACATTTAGCAGTTTCAGAAGAGGAGGCGAAAGAGCTAGAGGCTGAGTCAGCAAGGAAAGCCAAAACTTGCTCTTGCTGCTCTGGCTTTAAAAGCGGTTTTCCTACTCCCAGAAAAGGGAGCGTTCGAGGCCTTATGTAGCCAGATGACGAACCTGGCTCAACAACTCGAGACTTAGGTGCTATATTGCTTTTCCCACGACCACCTGATGCTCCACCACCACTACCATCATTACCAGCTGGCAATGACCGCCCACGGCCACGACCTCTTCCAGCAGACTTCCTCATTGTTTGAAAAACGTAACCAAACTAACGGTATTTGTTACTGTAAAACCAGTTACAAGGTGAACTCAAACTTCTGTTGGATTTATATATCCCTTTATAGGTGGGTCAGACTGCAGGGAAAATCAGGCCCAATGTATAACAGTACACAGCTTCAGTGGCAGACAGATATGCCACTAACAGGAATGACGCTGATGCAGACCCTAACAATTCAAATCTCCCCCTTTTTATTTTTTCTGGGAGAATATTGAAGAAATGTGGCCCACTCTCATACAGTATATGTTCTGTGGCACAAAATTTGAGACAGGTGGCACACACAGGAGTGGCACTGAAGCAGAAATGCCAATCTTAATCTCCCACTATTTTTTTTTTCAGGGAGAATTTAAAAGAAATCTGGCCCAGTATTACACACTAGGTTTAATGTGGCACACAATTTGAGACAGGTGGCACACACAGGAGTGGCACTGAAGCAGAAATGCCAATCTTAATCTCCCACTATTTTTTTTTTCAGGGAGAATTTAAAAGAAATCTGGCCCAGTATTACACACTAGGTTTAATGTGGCACACAATTTGAGACAGGTGGCACACACAGGAGTGGCACTGAAGCAGAAATGCCAATCTTAATCTCCCACTATTTTTTTTTTCAGGGAGAATTTAAAAGAAATCTGGCCCAGTATTACACACTAGGTTTAATGTGGCACACAATTTGAGACAGGTGGCACACACAGGAGTGGCACTGAAGCAGAAATGCCAATCTTAATCTCCCACTATTTTTTTTTCAGGGAGAATTTAAAAGAAATCTGACCCAGTATTACACACTAGGTTTAATGTGGCACACAATTTGAGACAGGTGGCACACACAGGAGTGGCTCTGAAGCAGAATTGCCAATCTTAATCTCCCACTATTTTTTTTTCAGGGAGAATTTAAAAGAAATCTGACCCAGTATTACACACTAGGTTTAATGTGGCACACAATTTGAGACAGGTGGCACACACAGGAGTGGCTCTGAAGCAGAAATGCCAATCTTAATCTCCCACTATTTATTTTCAGGGAGAATTTAAAAGAAATCTGGCGCAGTATTACACACTAGGTTTAATGTGGCACACAATTTGAGACAGGTGGCACACACAGGAGTGGCTCTGAAGCAGAAATGCCAATCTTAATCTCCCACTATTTTTTTTTCAGGGAGAATTTAAAAGAAATCTGACCCAGTATTACACACTAGGTTTAATGTGGCACCCATTTGAGACAGGTGACACACACAGGAGTGGCACTGAAGTAGAAATGCCAATCTAAATCTCCCACTATTTTTTTTCAGGGAGAATTTAAAAGACATCTGACCCAGTATTACACACTAGGTTTAATGTGGCACACAATTTGAGACAGGTGGCACACACAGGAGTGGCTCTGAAGCAGAAATGCCAATCTTAATCTCCCACTATTTTTTTTTTCAGGGAGAATTTAAAAGAAATCTGGCCCAGTATTACACACTAGGTTTAATGTGGCACACAATTTGAGACAGGTGGCACACACAGGAGTGGCACTGAAGCAGAAATGCCAATCTTAATCTCCCACTATTTTTTTTTTAGGGGCAATTTAAAGAAATCTGACCCAGTATTACACACTAGGTTTAATGTGGCACACAATTTGAGACAGGTGCCACACACAGGACTGCCACTGATACAGATTTGCCAATTTTAATCTGCACTCTTTTCTTCTTCAGGGAGACTAGTGAATAAATCTGGGCCACTGTATTAGAGTATATTTTCTGTGGCAGAAAGTGGCTTGAAGAGATATAACGAAGCAAAAAAAAAGGGACTGTCCTACAATTACTATCTCCCTGAAGTAATCTCAGCAATGTATGGCAGGCAGCAATAACAAGGAGTGGACGGCTGCACAAAAAAGTCAACAGTGTGGACAAACAAACAAGGAAGCTGTGCAGAAAGGAAGGAGCAACAGGACTTGTGCTTTGAAAAAAGCAGTTGGTTTGCACAGCGGTGTACAAACAGCAATGCAGCTATCTGGGAGCCTTCTAGGGCAGCCCAATGAGCTACAGCGCTGAGGAAAAAAAAATGTAGCCTCCACTGTCCCTGCTAAGAAAAAGTGGTGTTGGACAGTGGAAATCGCTACAGCACAAGCAGTTTGGGGGTTAATGGACTCTGCCTAACGCTATCCCTGCTTCTGACAAAGCGGCAGCAACCTCTCCCTATGCTCAGATCAGCAGCAGTAAGATGGCGGTCGGCGGGAACGCCCCTTTATAGCCCCTGTGACGCTGCAGAAAGCAAGCCAATCACTGCAATGCCCTTCTCTAAGATGGTGGGGACTGAGACCTATGTCATCACGCTGCCCACACTCTGCATCCACCTTCATTGGCTGAGAAATGGTGCTTTTCGCGTCATTGAAACGCGACTTTAGCGCAAAAGTTGCGTACCGTATGGCCGATCCCATACAGGGATCGGGTCGGGTTTCATGAAACCCGACTTTGCCAAAAGTCGGCGACTTATGAAAATGACCGACCCGTTTCGCTCAACCCTAGTAACATCCTCACCTGTGACCTATTTGCTTGTAATCAGTGTGTGCGCATAAAACTGGGTGAGTTTCTGGGATCCAGACAGACTCTTGCATCTTTCATCCAGCCACTGACGTTTCTGGATTGGTAGTCATAGTGAAATCAAAAGAATTATCAATGGATCTATGGGAAAAGGTAGTTGAACTGTATAAAACAGGAAAGGGACAGAAAAAGATATCCAAGGAATTGATAATGCTAGTCAGCAGCGTTCAAACTGTGATTAACAAATGAAAAATCAGGGGCTCTGTAAAAACAAAACCACGGGCAGGTAGACCAACAAATATTTTGTCCGCAACTGCCATAAAAATTGTTCGGGATGCAAAGAAAAACCCACAAATAACATAACCTGAAATACTGGACTCTCTGAAAACTAGCTGTTTCAAGATGCACAATACGGAGGCACATGATGAAAAATGGGCTGCATAGTCGAGTCGCCAAAAGAAAGCCATTACTGTGCAAATACCACAAAGTATCTTGCCTACAATACGTAAAACAGCACAGAGACAATCCTCAAAACTTCTGTAGCAAGGTAATTTGGAGTGATGAGACCAAAATTTAACTTTTTGGTCTCAACCATAGATGTTACATTTGGAGAGAGGTCAACAAGGCCTATGATGAAAGCAACACCATTCCTCCTGTAAAGCACGGAGGTGGATCGCTGATGTTTTGGGATGTGTGAACTACAAAGGCACAGGAAACTTGGTAAAAGTTGAAGGAAAGATGAATTCAGCACGTTATCAGCAAATACTGGAGGCAAATTTGCACTCATCAGACCGGAAGCTGCTCATGGGATGTACTTGGACATTCCAACATGACAACGATCCAAATTACAAGGTCAAGTTAACCTGTCATTGGCTACAGCAGAACAAACTGAATGTTCTGGAGTGTCTATCTCAGTCTCCTGACCTCAATATCATTGAGCCTCTCTGGGGAGATCTCAAGCGCGCAGTTCATGCTAGACAGCCCAGAAATTTACAGGAACTGGAGGCTTTTTGCCAAGAAGAGTGGGCAGCTTTACCATCTGAGAAAATGAAGAACTTCATCCACAACTACCACAAAAGACTTCAATCTGTCATTGATATTAAGAAGTGGGGTATGTAAACTTTTGATCAGGGTCATTTGGATATTTTGGGTTGTCATTATGATTTAAATAGAGAAAACACAGTAGTTTGACAATAAATGACTTCACCTAACCACTTACCATAAGAGGAGAAAAAGTTTTGGTGTTATTATTCATATTTTTTGAAAAAAGGCAAAGAAAGCAAAAATTCTGCTGGAGTATGTAAACTTATGAACACAACTGTATATTGCTACGATTATGGCAAAAACAGCAAAGAGTTATTTGCATTGTAAGTCTTGGCCTCATTTTCTGTAAAGATGTTGTAAACTGATGAGAAGAAATGAAGACTATTCTACAATTATTGTTTGGAAATGTTCCATCCAATGGGATATGTACTGAATAATCACTATGGCTTATAACCATCAATTGACTGCATTGTTAGATTATTATTATTGCCACCTTAATCTTCATGCTGCGAGTCAGAAAACAAGCCATAATTTTGTAGTCTTTGATGGCAATATTCGCACTTTTCTGATGGATCTGTCTAAATATTCTGCATACTCATATTTTATTCCATCAAAGTAGTAAAAAGAAAGCAGGGAAGTGTTTGGGTCTGGAGAAAAAAAGACTCATAAGCAGAATACTATGTGCTGGTAGGGTTACCAACTCAACAACGTGAGGATCAGTCTTTCTTGACAAGAATTGTGATTGCATTTAGAATTGTGTTTACCTGTGCAAATAAGGCCGTCGTGTTTGTCGCAGTCCCTGTCATCACATTCACAGAATTCTCCTGAAACATACCAGTCCTGTGGTGAACAGATGCACTTTCCACAGTGGCAGGAACCTGGAAATATAAATGGCCATCATTTGCAGCAACAGACATACTGGACAGAATAAGATGATGTGTGTTAAGTGGTACAGGGTAGAATTTTCCATTTACTGAGTGTAGTTTCAATATAATAAAGAAGATTATAGTATTATTTTATTGCAAGTTTAATTGAAAATGACATACTACTTTTAAAATAAAACATGGTAGATTTTGCATTAAGAAATTAAGATATTGCTTGATGTATTTCTTTTCCTAATCTTACTTTTGGTGTGGCAATGAAAAGATTTTTTTTAATGCTTGCTCTGGGGTTGCCATTGCAACCTTGGCAAACCTACTCTACTCTGGCCAGGGTCAGACAAGCGTATAAATCGCACAAGTGCTATCTGATTTTTCATCAGATACCACTGGGACCAATGTCATTCAATGGGGCCATGCTCATGACCGATTTTGTTCACTGACAGAATCTGTCCATGAAAAAAAAATGCTGTATGTGTCCTTCCTTACCTGTTCTCCTGGCTCAATATATCCAAAGATAAATGGCGCAAGATTACCTTCTTTCAAAAATCTGATTTCATGATATTCTGCCGGGAGATGTCTATTCTATGTGTGGACAACTAGCAGACATGATGGGTAATGCAGCCTGTCAATGGTTTTTCTAAAAAAATTGGACAATATTGATTGCATTTACAGTACATCATCAGAATTTGGACTTACCAAAAATGTATTTAAAGTTAAAGCGGTTGTCCTAAATGTTTAGCCCTGATAAAATAAAAAAAACTATATTCACCTCCCGTGCTAGCGCCGTTGCAGCCGCGTCAGCACTCGCGGTCCCAGGGCTTTTGTGTGGTTACTGTGATACGTGAAGAGCAAGTCCAGGCTGCAACTGCACTGTCACCTCCTCTTTATGTTCAATTCGACAGGAGGTGCTGATTGGACACCAGGGTCACGTGTCACAACAACAGCACAGCAGCCCTGGGGTGAGCAAGTTGCCGATACGGTGCCAGCATGGGAGGTGAATATAAGCCTTCTTTCAGCCAAGCATGTGTAGGGTTTGAGAAGAAGTTGTCCAAGTAGTGGACAACATGTTTAAGTATATGACTTCTTTCTGCTGGATTCTGTTCTGCCTTTAAAGTAGCTCAAAAACCTGCATTAAAGACTATGCTAGTTTCCAATGCTTATGTATAATTATAATAAAGTGTACTTTTTAATGTGCTTTAGAAACCTAAAAACAAATCTGGTATTTTCTGCAAAACATTAAATATCTAGTATGATAGACATTGCAAACAAGCAAGGTGGAGAATTAGCATCAGGAACATGAAAATGGTGATAAAAGGAATCTGTAAGTAGGTTTTTGCTACGTTATCTGAGAGCATCAAGATATAGGCAAAAAGACTCTGAATCCAATGATGTATCACTGAATTTATTGGATGCACCAGTTCAGGCACAATCAGAGCTTTTAGATTTAGCAATCCAGCAGAGCTGAGAAAGCTGGCCCTTCCCACACCATGTTCTCTGTGTACTCTGTCTATAGAGAGAGGGCTGGTTATCAGAGGAAGGGGCGGAGTTGGACTTGCAAATGCATGCCAGGTAGAAACAGCAATGATAATCACCAGGTACAAAAAACTTCAGTCTAAATAAACAACAGTACACATCTTATAGAATCATAGAATGTTAGAGTTGACTCTAGGGTCATTGTATCCAACCTACTGCTCAATGCAGAATTCACTAAACCATCAAAGACAGATTTCTGTCCAGCCTTTGTTTGAAGACTTCCATTGAAGAAAGAACTCACCACCTGTCATGGCAGCTTGTTCCACTCATTGATCACCCTCACTGTCATGATCCAGACTGGGTTTTAAGTACTGTCTTCCCTTTTCCTGGTCTGATCATGTTAGTGGTTAACTTTTCTCAGCCTCAGTCTGGTCTCAGGTTTGCTATTTATCTCTGCTGCATCCTGAAGGTCGTGTCAGTTATAGCTTCTGCCTACGGTGTGAGTAGCTGACTCTAGCTATATCCTGATTTGTCCTGCTGTGATTCTGGACTGTTCCCGTGTCTGTTCATTCCCCTTCCCCCATTCCGACTCAGTGTTTTCTCTTTGTGTTTTGACTCTCTCGTACTTGACTTGGCTGTGTCTCTGACCTGTCTCTGTCTTTTACTCCTGATACTTCTACTTCCATCTGGTATTGACTCTCTGGCGTTGCTCTGACTCTGAGTTGATTTTCCCCTTTGTACTACGTTACTCTCCTGGTTTTGATGTGGCTTGTTTGACTACCCTGTTGCTACCTGGTGGTGGCCTCGCTGCAACGCTGCAGGTCTGCTCTGGCAAGTGTTGCAGTCTTCTCTCCAGTCTGCTGCCATCTAGTGGAGCGTGCATCTACCTGCATAGCTGTGTCGTGACATTATAACTGACCACTGACAGCTTTTTGTTTTCTCTTTCTTATGCTCCTTATTGGACACTTCATGGTTGTATACCTGGACGATATCCTTGTTTTCTCTCCTGACAAGGAATCCCATATTGCCCATTTACATGCTGTTCTTCATAGGTTATGGGGAAATTCTCTGTTTGCTAAACCCAAGAAATGGTCGATTTGTGTCCAGTAGCTTTCCTTTCTGGGGTTCATCCTTTCTGCCAATGGTTTTCGGATGGATCCCGGAAAGGTACAGGCCATTGTTGATTGGGTACAATCCAGAGACCTCAAGGGTCTGCAGTGTTTTCTGGGTTTCGCCAATTATTATCGAATAATTCATCAAGAGGTTTGCTCAGGTGGTCAAGTCAATCACCGATCTCACTCACAAGGGGGCTGATATCAAAGTCTGGTCACCCCTGGCGGTTGAAGCATTTACTATATTAAAGAAGTGTTTTATGTCTCCTACTGTATTGGCTCAGCCCGATCGTCAGAACCATTCACTGTAGAGGTGGACGTATCGGAGGTGGGAGTGGGGGTGGTGTTGTCTCAGGGACCTGCTACTTTGACCAATTTAAGACCATGTGCCTTTTTCTCCATGAAGTTTTCTTCTTTGGAGAGGAATTATGATGTTGGTAACCGGAAGTTATTGGCCATAAAATTAGCTTTTGAAGAATGGAGGCACTTTTTGGAGGGGGCGATTCATTGGATCACGGTGATTACGGACCATAAGCACCTGTCCTACATTGAGTCTGCCAAGCGGTTAACTCCTAGACAGGCGAGGTGGTCACATTTTTTTCTCGTTTTCATTTCATTGAAATTGTCAAGTTGCCTTCCGCTTATGCCTATGTCCATCACTTCAAATCCCCAAAGTGTTCCATAGTCCCTTTTTAAGTCATTTGTACCTTCTTCTGCTGTGTCTCCATCCCCTCCGCCTCCTGTCTCTGTGGATGGTCAGACTGAGTATGAAGTGGAACGGATTGTGGATTCATGCAAGGTCCGCAGTGCACTTCAGTATTAGGTCCATTAGAGGGGTTACGGTCCTGAGGATCGATCGTGGGTCCCGGCGTGATCTGTCCATGCTGATCGATTGGTTCGGGCATTTCATGCACGTTATCCAGGGAGACCTGGGGTCCAGTGGCCCCCCTTGAGAGGAGGGTACTGTCGTGATCCAGACCTGGTTTTGAGTCCTGTCTTCCCTTTTCCCAGTCTGATCATGTCAGGGATTAACTTTTCTCAGCCTCAGTCTGGTCTCAGGTTTGCTATTTATCTCCACTGCATCCTGCAGGCGGTGTCAGTTATAGCTTCTACCTACGGCGTGAGTACCTGTGTCTGGTTATAGCCTAATTTGTCCTGCTGTGATTCCTGACTGTTCCCGTGTCTGTTCATTCCCCTTCCCCTTCCCCTGTTCCAACTCAGTGTTTTCCCTTTGTGTTTTGACTCTCTGGTTCTTGACTCGGCTTTGTCTCATACCTGTCACTGTCTTTGCTCCTGGTACTTCTGCTTCCATCTGGTATTGAGCCTCCGGCGCATCACTGACTCTGAGTTGATTTTCCCCTTTGTACTACATTACTCTCCTGGTTTTGATGCGACTTGTTTGACTACCCTGTTGCCACCTGGTGGTGGCCTCGCTGCAGCGCTGCAGGTCTGCTCTGGCAAGTGTTGCAGTCTTCCCTCCACTCTACTGGCATCTAGTGGAGCGTGCATCTACCTGCATAGCTGCGGCGTGACACTCACTGTCAAAAAGTTTTTTCTAATATTTAATTTGCATTTTCTCCATTTTAGTTTCATTCCATTGCTTCTCATATTTCCATGTGCAAATGAGAATAAGGATGATCCCACTACACTGTCACATCCCTTCAAATATTTATCGAACACTATTAATTCTGCCCTGGCCTTCTTTTTTCCAAGCTAAACATTACCAGATACTTTAACCATTCCTCCTAGGACATAGTTTGCAGTCCGCTCACCATCCTGGTAGCTCTTCTCTGAACTTGCTCCAGTTATTCAGTGTCTTATTTTAATGTGGTGCCCAGTAGTGGACACAGTATTCCAAATGAGGTCTCACCGAGCAGCAGTAGAGGGGGATACATACTTCAGAGTCTATGCTTCTCTTAATACATCCCAGAATGGTGTTTGACTTTCTTGCTGCTGCACACTGTTGAACTCATGTGCAGTTGGTGATCTATTAGTATGCCCAAGTCTTTTTCACATGTGCTGTTGCTTAGTTCTATTCCTCCAATTCAACTGGAGCAGGGGATCTAAATTCATTTAACCCCTTAATGACCGCCAATACGTCTTTTAACTGACCTGAGATATAAGAGCATAGCCTCCCCATACAGGTGACAATCCAGCAGCTGTCGGCTGTACACTATAGCTGACAACTTGCTGTATCAGCCAAGATCAGTGTTTGCACCTCCCAAATCTGTTTAACCCCTTAGATGCTGCTGTCAATAGTAACTACATCATTATAAATGGTTAACAGAGAGTGAGGGTTTCCTCTTTATCCAAACTGGTGCCCACAGATCATGATTTTGTGGTCCTGATGTTTGCGATGGCAATTCACGACCAATAGCGGCCTTAGAGTCTGACGGCTGTAGTAACCTGCTCAGAAGTTTGCGTCATTTAGGTGGTAAAAATACACATTTTCATTTCTGTCATGTCACTTTGCATTAATTCCTGTAAAGCACCTGAAGGGTTAATAAACTATCTGACTGCAGTTTTCAATATGTCTAGGGGTGCTGTTTTTAAAATGGTATCATGTTTGGGTGTTTCACCATATATGGAACCCCTAAAGTCACTTCAAACATGGATAGGTCCTTAAAAAAATTAATTTTGTAAATTTCCTTGAAAAAAATGAAAAATTGCTGCTACATTTTTAAACCTCCTAAAATGCTAAGGAAATAAAATAACATTTTACAAATGATGCTGATGTAAAGCAGACACGAGGGAAATGTTATTTATTAATGGTTTGCTGTTGTATGACTATCTGGATTAAAGGGATAATCATTCAAATTTAGAAAATTGCCATTTTTTTAACATTTTTCTCAAATTTTTGATATTTTTTATAAATAAACACAAAACATATTGACCTAAATTTACCATTATCATAAAGTACAATGTGTCACGAAAAAACAGTTTCAAAATCACTGGGATTTGGTGAAGCGTTGCAGAGTTATTACCACATAAAGTGACACTGGTCAGATTTCAAAAATTTGGCTCTGTCACTAAGGGGTTAAAGTAGCGAAGTATACCATCACCATCTCTCTGTTTATAGATAGTGTGGATTATTTTATTCCTTTGATAGCAAGATAAATCGATGTTACATTTGCTTTTTCAGAGAACACAGATCCAAAACAGGAATTTAAATGTTTGGCTTTCTGAACATCATTTTTGACCACTTCACATTTTCAGCCTGTAAATATCCCATAGCATCTTTGACTTTTCTTTTGCTTTTACATATGCCTCAAATGCTTTTTTATCGCTTCTGGTCTCCCTTGCAAGCCTCAATTCATTACTAACTTTAGCTTTTCTAATGCTTGCCCTGCATTCCCTGCAGACAGTAATATATTTTTTTCTTTAGATAGGCTGCCTCTTTCCATTTCATATGCATTTCTTTTTACCTTTTTAGCCACTGTTTAAGTTCTGTGTTCATCATCCTGGTCTCTTTAACTGCTTCAGTATGTAAAGATGGCCTATGGTAAACACCTTCAGTAGTGTCCTTTCTGTTCTTCTCACCTTATATTCTTACCCAAACAGTTTCTACAGAGCTACCATTTTGTGAAGCTTGGATCTCTGTGGAGAGATACGATTTACTAACATACAATGCAACACCTCCTACCCTCTAGTTAATCTAATTTATTATAAATAAGTTGTTGCCTTTAGGGTTTGTATTCCAATAATGTGTATCATCCCAATACGTTTCAGCGATGCCTATGACATTATATCTCTCTACCTGTGTTAGCAGCTCCAATTCCCCTTGTTTGTTTCTCATGCTCTGTACATTTGTATAGACACATTTTTAGCTTGTAGTCAGTTTCTCTTGCTCCTCTATTTTCATTCACAATTTGTTGTCTTTGTTCTTTATTTTCACTTCTAATACCAGAGTTCTGAACAGAATTAATTAGCTGCATAGACGAAAAATGGGGAAAGATTCAGGTACAACAATCCAGGGATAAAATGGAGGAACTCCGGCTAATTTCCAGCTACACATTCTCAGCGTGGTAAGCTCATTCTTCCATCTCCTCTCCCTGCATCTCACCAATTAGCTGAATACATTTAAATGGTCATATACAGCTCTGGCAAAAATTAAGAGACCACCATATCAAAACCCTGTCATGGGCAGCCCAATCTCCAGACCTGAACCCCTTTGAAAACCTCTAGAATGTAATCAAGAGGATGATGGATAGTCACAAGCCATCAAACAAAGAAGAACTGCTTAAATTTTTGCGCCAGAAGCAGTTTGAAAGACTGGTGGAAAGCATGCCAAGACGCATGAAAGCTCTGATTTAAAATCATGGTTATTCCACAAAATATTGATTTCTGAACTCTTCCTGAGTTAAAACATTGGTATTGTTGTTTCTAAATGATTATGAACTTGATTTATTTGCATTATTTGAAGTCTGAAAGCACTGTTTTTTTATTGTGACCATTTCTTCTTTTCAGAAAAGAATACCAAATGTATTTCTTAGAAATTCAGAGACATGTTGTCAGAAGTTTATAGACTAAACAAAAACATTTTACTCAAAAATATACTGTACCTATAAAGAGAAAAATCAGACAAACTGAACATTTTTTAGTGGTCTCTTAATTTTTGCAAGAACTGTTTATTATCTGTAGAATGTAAGCCCGCAAGGGCAGGGTCCTCGCCCCTCTGTATCAGTCCGTCATTGTTAGTTTGTTTACTGTATGTGATATTTGTAACTTGTATGTAACCCCTTCTCATGTACAGCACCATGGAATCAATGGTGCTATATAAATAAATAATAATAATAATAAAAATAATAATAATAATTATTCCTTCTCTGCACTTCCTTTTAGGCTATATTTCCTGGTGGATGTATACTTAGGGGTTCCAGCTTTTTATCTTAGGGGTTTACCTTATGATGTCTATTATACAGTAAGTAGGATTATGTGGTGTCCATTATACAGTTTGGAAGACTACATGGTGCCCATAATACTTTATGGAGGGTAATGTGGTGCCCATAATACTGTATGGAGGACTATGTAATGCCCATAATACTATATGGAGGACTATGTGGTGCCCATAATACTGTATGGAGGACTTTACTGTCCGGTCTAAAATGAAAAGTCTGACTGCAGACTTTTGAATTCCCCCAAGGTACGCACTGTGCACTGAAAGGATTCGCATTTTTCTGAGATATTGTAGAATTTACAATAGATATCACTCAGGTAATGTAAGAAGTGAAATCTTTGGCTTTGTACCATACCTATATTTCTCTGACGTATCTGTGCATCATGGATCGTGTTATGTGTTAAAGGGGCCCACTGAGACTCTATTGCCTGGGGCCCATGAAAACTTGGAGCCAGCCGGAGCTGCAGCCGTTATGCACGGTACATCTACTTGTCCACTGTAGCCAATCATTGACCTTAATGGTGATGCCTTATGCATCACATAAGCCAGTGATTAGCTGCAGTGATTGAGTGATAGTATGGATGTATGTGGCAACCTTTTTTGCAGCAAAGTAAACAAAGAAAAACACACACACTGTAACTAAACATTCTGTTCACCTGTTTTCTTCCTCTGCATTAACAGATTTTTTTCTGTCTGAATCCCTTAAGACAGTATGAGCAAGAGTTCTGAGGAAGTGCTGCAGAGGCTGTTGCTCCTGCAAGGTAAAAGCCATAACATGGAGCAGTCTTCAGTGGAGGTTATTATCACCTTTCCTGTGACCTCCACAACTATCGATGTTATCAGCACTAGGGTTGAGCGATTTTTACTTTTTTAGGATCGAGTCGGGTGAAATCGGCCGATTATTTCGAAAAGTCAGGGGCCGACCGAAACACGAAACCCAATGTTAGGGCTAGCGGAACGCACCAATTAATAAGACAGATAGAGTATGGTGCGTTCGCAGCCCAGGGTCCACCGTGCAGAGATGGAACCTGCTGCCAAGTAATGACGGACTATATGGCGGTACAAAGTGAATACACACACGGGTTAACCTCACCCTGTGTGAAGGAAGCGAACCCTGTTGCATCACAGGGCCGCGGTACCGCACCAAGAGCGCAAGCAAGGAGTCTCAGAACTCAATCCCAAGACACAGGATTTGAGTACATAGACCTCATGCGCTCGACACCGCTACTGGGGTGTCAGAGTGACAGCAATAGAAGCACGAGAGTGCATGCAGTGCCGCACTGGCGAATGCCACTAACCACCCAGGCTTGGGTCAGGAAAGCGCTGTGAAAGCACACGGCGCCGCACTGGCGGTCACAGCAATAAGACACTGTATTGTATGTTTACGTGCTGATGGCTAAGTCGGGCGCTAGATAGCAATCCTTCATTTGCGACCAGTCAACAACACTAGGAATGGGAATGATTTAGGAGCTTTCATCCATCGACATACATCCATCAACACACACACATTATCAAGTCTATACTAGTGCATGGCTGTGCGGTCATGTGCAGCTTATATAGTTGCAACACGTTCAGGACCTTCCAATAAAGGACCAATGGGAAGCTGCTACCGAAGTTTTGCCCTTTCAGGACCTTCCTGGAGGACCAATGGGATGTGCTGCAGTACCTAAGCATGTGACCCTCGATCTCCAACGGGAGATCTTTCCCTGGGCATGCTCAGAAAGAGACTTAGCCCCAAAAGCATCTGCTCGCCGCTGCCCAACACTAACTTCAATGGCAGAAGCAGGAAAAGCAGCAGTAACTCTTTGTACAGAGTGAGACTGAGCAAGATGCTGGGACCGACGTCTCCCCTGAGCAGACTCCACTGCGGCAGGAGAAGAATGGGAGACCGCAGCGGAGATGGCTCGAGATTCCCCTTGTGCAGAAGCGGGAACTCGACACCTAACATTACCCCCCTCCTAGGACCCCCCCTCCTTGGACCTCGCTATGCTCGAAGGCAGCAATGAGCTGTGGAGCCCGAATGTTTTCAGCAGGCTCCCAGGACCTGTCCTCTGGGCCATAACCCTTCCAATCCACCAGATAGTACTTTTTGCCACGTACCACCTTGCACCCCAAAATAGCATTCACCTCGTAATCGTCCGTAGACGAACCCGATGTCCCGGCAGATGACTCGGAAAACCGGGACATGTATACGGGTTTCAAGAGGGACACATGAAATGTGTTGGTGATACCCAAGCATGGAGGAAGGGCCAGACAGTAGACCACAGGGTTAACCTGTTCAATGACCTTGAAGGGACCCAAGTAGCGAGGTGCAAACTTAGTGGACTCAACACGCAGCCTGATGTTACGGGCGGAGAGCCACACTAAGTCGCCAGGAGCAAAGGTCGGAGCGGGGCGCCGATGAGCATCGGCGGAGGACCTCATTCTCTCCTTGGAGGCCCGAATGGCATCCTGAGTGCGGTCCCAAATGTCCCATGCCTCCACAGCCCAGTCTGCCATCTGGAGTCAGCGGAAGACACAGGCATGGGCACAGGGACACGCGGATGCTGGCCGTAATTTAGGAGGAATAGAGTCTGACCGGTGGAGTCGGCTACGGCGTTGTTAAGCGCAAACTCTGCCCATGGTAGCAAGGATGCCCAGTCATCCTGCCTGGCAGAAACAAAATGTCGTAAATATGTGACCAAGGTCTGATTGGCTCTCTCTACCAACCCATTCGTCTCGGGATGATATGCCGAAGAGAGATTCAACTCAATACTGAGTAGACGACAAAGCTCTCTCCAGAATCGAGACGCAAACTGGGGACCCCGGTCACTAACAATTTTGTCTGGCATACCGTGTAGGCGAAAGATATGTTTAATGAACAAGACAGCCAAAGCCCGTGCACAAGGTAGCCGTGGAAGAGGCACCAAGTGCACCATTTTGGAAAAATGGTCGGTGATCACCCAGATAATGGTGCAGTTACGAGACTTGGGTAAGCCCACCACAAAGTCCATCCCGACCATCTCCCAGGGCCTGTCCGCCACCGGCAGAGGGTAAAGCAAACCAGCTGGCCATTGCCGAGGGGACTTGTTCTTGGCGCAAGAGACACATGCCCGAACATATTCTGCGACATCACGAGCCATATGCGGCCACCAGTATGTCCTCGCCAGTAACTCAGATGTCCTTTTGGAACCAAAATGTCCACCCACCCTGGACGAGTGTGCCCAAGAGAGAACCTCCGGTCGCATACTAGATGGTACAAAAGTCTTGCCCAGAGGCACAGACTCTAGCGAAACCGGGGCCACAGTTCTCAAGCTCTCGGTGGGGACAATAAGCCGAGGCTCCTCTTCCTCCTCCGCAGATGACACAACGGAGCGAGAGAGAGCGTCGGCCCGAATGTTCTTCTCCCCATAAAGAAAATGGAGGGTGAAATGAAACCGGGAGAAGAATAAGGACCATCTGGCCTGGCGAGAATTCAACCACTGGGCTGTCTGCAGGTACACCAAATTTTTATGGTCTGTGAAGACTTGGAAGGGAAAACAATCTCCCTCCAAGAGATGTCTCCACTCCGAGAAAGCCAACTTGATGGCTAGCAACTCCCTGTCCCCGATGGAATAATTCCTCTCTGCTGGTGAGAAGGTCTTAGAAAAGAAGAAGCAAGGATGCTTCCAACCTTGAGCATCCTTTTGGAAGAGAACTGCTCCAGCAGCAACAGAAGAGGCATATACCTCCATGATAAATGGCTTATCAACATCGGGGCGATGTAGGATGGGAGCGCTAGCGAAGTGTGACTTTATGGAGTTAAAGGCCTTGGAGACCTCCTCAGACCACAATTTGGGATTTGCCCCCTTCTTGGTGAGGGCAAACAAGGGAGCTACCAAAGTTGAGAAGTGTGGAATGAACTGGCGATAATAATTAATGAACCCCATAAAGCACTGCACCGCTTTAAGAGAATGGGGTTCCTGCCAGTCCATCACAGCCTGTAGTTTGGCAGGATCCATAGCCAATCCCTGGGCAGAGATGATATAGCCTAGGAAAGTTAAGGACTCCTGCTCGAACATACACTTCTCCAACTTGGCATAGAGAGAGTTTGCCCGTAGGAGGTCGAAGACTTTGCAAACATCTCTCCGGTGGGAGTCAATATCTGGAGAGTAGATGAGAATATCATCCAGAGAGACTACGACCGAGGTGGAAAGCATATCCTGGAAGATGTCGTTCACAAAGTCTTGGAAAACGGCTGGGGCATTACAGAGCCCGAAGGGCATCACCAGATATTCATAGTGCCCATCCCTGGTGTTAAAAGCCGTCTTCCATTCGTCCCCCTCACGGATGCGAATCAGGTTGTAAGCACCCCGCAGATCTAATTTAGTAAATACCCTTGCTCCCCGAAGCCTATCGAAGAGCTCAGATATCAAGGGCAAAGGATACTTATTCTTAACGGTAATGGCGTTTAGACCCCTGTAGTCTATGCATGGACGCAATTCCCCATTCTTCTTCTGCACGAAGAAGAACCCTGCCCCAGCAGGTGACACTGACTTCCTAATGAATCCTCTTGCCAGATTTTCCTGGATGTACTGTGACATTGCCTCCATCTCCGGGAGAGATAACGGATAGACTCGACCCCGGGGAGGCTCAGCACCAGGCAAGAGATCAATAGGACAGTCATAGGGGCGATGGGGCAGAAGGGTCTCCGCCGCCTTTTTGGAGAACACGTCTGCATAAGACCAATACTGCTTGGGGAGAGAGGATAGATCTGCGGGTACCTCTGTAGTAGCAACCTGAACGCACTCCCTCTGACACCTACCCCCACAAGATTCGCCCCATCCCAGAATTCTGCCAGGAATGACGAGCAGAGATATTATCTCCTGATGAGATGGCGACATGGACAGAGTATAAGGGATGGTTTGGTGTGTTATCTGTGAGGGCAGTGTCGACCCATTCACCACTCGTACCGTTACTGGTTGAGCTAGCATAATCAGGGGTATTGCGTGACTTTGAGCGAAGGCAGAAGACATAAAATTGCCCTCTGCCCCAGAATCCACGCAGAGGTCTACCGAGTGGGAGAATGAGCCTATAATAATTGTCCCCTTAAAGGACAATTTGGAGGCAAACGTCGCCATGTCTAGTGTACCTCCACCTACTACCACTAGACGCTGACGTTTCCTCGACCGCTGAGGACATCTGGTGGCTAGATGTCCTGACTGCTGGCAAACATGACAGGCTTTGAGTGCACAAGCGGTCTGGGGCTTAGACCCCGCTCGTGACACTTCCATGGCCTCATGTGACTCAGGAACCAGGACCGGAGATTCCAGAGGTCTAGCGAAGGTAGGAGCCAGCCGAAACCTCTGCCTACACTGGGCTCGCTCTAACCTCCACTCAATAAAACGGAGGTCAATTCGAGCAGAGACAGTTATTAACTCCTCCAGTGTGGCAGGAATCTCCCTAGTGGCCAGAGCGTCCTTAACGTGATCAGCCAGGCCCCTCCAAAATATGGGGATAAGGGTTTTATCCGACCACTCCAGCTCAGAAGCTAAAGTGCGGAATTGGATGGCAAAATGACTGAACAAGGACTCACCCTGAGTTAATGCCAGCAGTTGGAGCACAGTATCATGGGTGACTTGAGGTCCTAAAAAGACCTGTTTCAGAGTGCTCAGGAACAGCGGAGCACTCTGCACCACATGATCGCCACGCTCCCACAGCGGCGTAGCCCATTCCAACGCCCTGTCCGACAAGAGAGACACTATAAATCCCACCTTAGCTCGCTCTGTGGGAAAACGTGCAGCCAGGAGCTCGAGGTGAATAGAGCACTGACTCACAAATCCCCTACAAAATTTGCTATCACCAGAAAATTTTTCTGGCAGCGGGAGGCGAGATAATGTCGGAACAGGGGTGGCAATGGACAAGGTTGCTGCAGCCACGCTAGCAGCCTGTACAGCAACTGCGGTAACATCCACAGCTGAGGTTGAGCTCTCGAGAGCCGCCAACCTACCCTCCAGCTGCTGGATATACCGCAAGGATTGCTGTTTGTCCGTCATTACTAGCCAGACCCTGGCGCTAGTATAATGTTAGGGCTAGCGGAACGCACCAATTAATAAGACAGATAGAGTATGGTGCGTTCGCAGCCCGGGGTCCACCGTGCAGAGATGGAACCTGCTGCCAAGTAATGACGGACTATATGGTGGCACAAAGTGAATACACACACGGGTTAACCTCACCCTGTGTGAAGGAAGCGAACCCTGTTGCATCACAGGGCCGCGGTACCGCACCAAGAGCGCAAGCAAGGAGTCTCAGAACTCAATCCCAAGACACAGGATTTGAGTACATAGACCTCATGCGCTTGACACCGCTACTGGGTAGGGTTGAGCGAAACGGGTCGTTCATTTTCAAAAGTCGCCGACTTTTGGCAAAGTCGGGTTTCATGAAACCTGATCCGACCCCTGTGCGGGGTCGGCCATGCGGTACGCGACTTTCGCGCCAAAGTCGCGTTTCAATGACGCGAAAAGCGCCATTTCTCAGCCAATGAAGGTAAACGCAGAGTGTGGGCAGCGTGATGACATAGGTCCTGGTCCCCACCATCTTAGAGAAGGGCATTGCAGTGATTGGCTTGCTGTCTGCGGCGTCACAGGGGCTATAAAGGGGAGTTCCCGCCGACCGCCATGTTACTGCTGCTGATCTGAGCTTAGGGAGAGGTTGCTGCCGCTTTGTCAGAAGCAGGGATAGCGTTAGGCAGGGTCCATTAACCACCAAACCGCTTGTGCTGTAGCGATTTCCACTGCCCAACACCACCTTCGGTGTGCAGGGACAGTGGAAGCTACATTTTTTTTTTTTCCCCCTCAGCGCTGTAGCTCATTGGGCTGCCCTAGAAGGCTCCCTGATAGCTGCATTGCTGTGTGTACGCCGCTGTGCAAACCAACTGCTTTTTTCAAAGCACAAATCCTCTTGTTCCTTCCTTTCTGCACAGCTATCTTTTTTGTTTGTACACACTTTTTATTTAATTTGTGCATCAGTCCACTCCTTATTGCTGCCTGCCATACCTGGCTGAGATTACTGCAGGGAAATAGTAATTGAAGGACACTCCCTGTTTTTTTTTTTTTTTTTGTGGGAGATTAAGATTGACATTTCTGCTAGAGTGCCATCCCTGTCTGTGTCATCTCTCACTCAGTGGGCCATAGAAAGCCTATTTATTTTTTTGCTTGATTTGGGTTATAAAATCTACCTGAAAAAATCACTACATCAATCAGTGGGAGAAAAATATTGGCCTCAGGGCTTGTGTGCCACTCTTGACTCCTGTGTGCATCATCACTCACTCAGTGGGCCATAGAAAGCCTATTTATTTTTTTGCTTGATTTTGGTTCTAAAATCTACCTGAAAAAATCACTACATCAATCAGTGGGAGAAAAATATTGGCCTCAGGGCTTGTGTGCCACTCCTGACTCCTGTGTGCATCATCACTCACTCAGTGGGCCATAGAAAGCCCTTTTTTTTTTTTTTTGCTTTATTTGGGTTCTAAATTCTACCTGAAAAAATCAATAAATCAATCAGTGGGAGATTAATATTGGCCTTTGGGCTTGTGTGCCAGTCCTAAGCGTGCCATCTCTCTCTCTCAGATAGTGGGCCATAGAAAGCCTATTTTTTTTTTTTATTGGGTTTATAAATTTTCCCTGGAACCAAAAAAAAAAAAGTGGGAGATTAATATTGGCCTCTGGGCTTGTGTGCCAGTCCTGAGCGTGCCATCTCTCTCACAAATAGTGGGCCATAGAAAGCCTATTTATTTTTTTGCTTGATTTGGGATCTAAAATGTACCTGAAAAAATCACTTCATCAATCAGTGGGAGAAAAATATTGGCCTCAGGGCTTGTGTGCCACTCCTGACTCCTGTGTGCATCATCACTCACTCAGTGGGCCATAGAAAGCCCATTTTTTTTTTTTTTTGCTTTATTTGGGTTCTAAATTCTACCTGAAAAAATCAATAAATCAATCAGTGGGAGATTAATATTGGCCTTTGGGCTTGTGTGCCAGTCCTAAGCGTGCCATCTCTCTCTCTCAGATAGTGGGCCATAGAAAGCCTATTTATTTATTTATTTTTTTATTGGGTTTATAAATTTTCCCTGGAAAAAAAAAAAAAAAGTGGGAGATTAATATTGGCCTCTGGGCTTGTGTGCCAGTCCTGAGCGTGCCATCTCTCTCACAAATAGTGGGCCATAGAAAGCCTATTTATTTATTTTTTTTTGGTTTTATAAATTCTCCCTTAAAAAAAAAAGGGAGATTAATATTGGCCTTTGGGCTTGTGTGCCAGTCCTAAGCGTGCCATCTCTCTGTGTCTCTCAGATAGTGGGCCATAGAAAGCCTATTTATTATTTTTTTTATTGGGTTTATAAATTTTCCCTGGAACAAAAAAAAAAAGTGGGAGATAAATATTGGCCTCTGGGCTTGTGTGCCACTCCTGACTCCTGTGTGCGTCATCTCTCACTCAGTGGGCCATAGAAAGCCTTTTTTTGTTTTATTTGTTTTCTAAATTCTCCCTGAAAAAATCATTTTATTTTATTTGGTTTCTAAATTCTTCCTGAAAAAATCATTTTATTCTATTATTTTTTTTTCCTAAAGTCTCCCTGAAAAAAAAAAAAAAAACAAATCAGTGGGAGATTAATATTGCCCTTTCTGCTTGTGTGCCAGTCTTGACTCTTGGGTGTGCCATCTCTCTCTCTCTCTCCAATTGTGGGCCATAGAAAGCCTATTATTTTTTTAGCTTGATTTGGGTTCCAAAATCTACCTGAAAAAATCACTACATCAATCAGTGGGAGATAAATATTGGCCTCTGGGCTTGTGTGCCACTCCTGACTCCTGTGTGCGTCATCTCTCACTCAGTGGGCCATAGAAAGCCTTTTTTTGTTTTATTTGTTTTCTAAATTCTCCCTGAAAAAATCATTTTATTTTCTTTGGTTTCTAAATTCTTCCTGAAAAAATCATTTTATTCTATTTTTTTTTTTTTCCTAAAGTCTCCCTGAAAAAAAAAAAAAACAAAAAACAAATCAGTGGGAGATTAATATTGCCCTTTCTGCTTGTGTGCCAGTCTTGACTCCTGAGTGTGCCATCTCTCTCTCTCTCTCTCTCCAATTGTGGGCCATAGAAAGCCTATTATTTTTTTTAGCTTGATTTGGGTTCCAAAATCTACCTGAAAAAATCACTACATCAATCAGTGGGAGATAAATATTGGCCTTTGGGCTTGTGTGCCACTCCTGACTCCTGTGTGCGTCATCTCTCACTCAGTGGGCCATAGAAAGGCTTTTTTTGTTTTATTTGTTTTCTAAATTCTCCCTGAAAAAATCATTTTATTTTATTTGGTTTCTAAATTCTTCCTGAAAAAATCATTTTATTCTATTTTTTTTTTTTCCTAAAGTCTCCCTTAAAAAAAAAAAAAAATCAAATCAGTGGGAGATTAATATTTACATTTGTGCTTCAGTGACAGTCCTGCGTGTGTGGCATCTCTCTCATTTGTTGCCACCAACAACAGAGTGTGTAACATTGTGCCTGATTTTCGTTGTGGTCTCACTCACCTGTAAAGGGGTAGCTAAATCATACTGAAGTTATAGCTCACCGTGTAATTTGTGTGACAGCAACAAATACCGTTAGTTTGTTTACGTTTTTAAAACAATGAGGAAGTATGGTGGAAGAGGTCGTGGCCGGGGGTGTTCATTGTCAGCTGGTAATGAGGGTAGTGGTAGTGGTGGAGCATCAGCTGGTCGTGGGAAAAAAAATATTGCACCTAAGTCTGGAGCTGTGGAGCCAGGTTCGTCGTCAGGCTACACAAGGCCTCGAACGCTCCCTTTTCTGGGAGTAGGAAAACCGCTTTTAAAGCTGGAGCAGCAAGAGCAAGTTTTGGCTTATCTTGCTGACTCAGCCTCTAGCTCTTTTGCCTCCTCTCGTGAAACTGGTAAATGTCAAAGCAGCGCGTCGTTAGTGGATGTTCACGGTCAGGGACAAGTCGCTTCCTTGTCCTCTTCAGCAAAAACAACAACAGAGAAGAATGCAGCAGGCGACACAACGGGTTACTCCATGGAGCTCTTTACACATACCATCCCTGGCTTAGAAAGTGAAGCAGTTAACAGTCCATGCCCATTACAAGTTGAATCTGACATGGAGTGCACTGATGCACAGCCACAGCCAGACTACTATGCTGGTCCTTTGACTCAGACCACAACATTGCCCTCGCAGGGTAATGATCAAGAATCAGACCCTGATGAGACTATGTTGCCCCATCACGAACGCTATACCACCGACCGACACGGTGACACAGACGAAGTTGCACACGAGCTACAAGAAGAGGTAATAGATGACCCAGTTCTTGACCCCGATTGGCAGCCATTGGGGGAACAGGGTGCAGGCGGCAGCAGTTCTGAAGCGGAGGAGGAGGGGCCGCAGCAGGCATCAACATCGCAACAGGTTCCATCTGCCGGGCCCGTATCTTGCCCAAAACGCGTGGCAAAGCCAAAACCTGTTGGAGGACAGCGTGGCCATCCGGTTAAAGCTCAGTCTGCAATGCCTGAAAAGGTATCCGATGCTAGAAAGAGTGCAGTCTGGCATTTTTTTAAACAACATCCAATTGATCAGCGCAAAGTCATCTGTCAAAAATGTTCAACTACCTTAAGCAGAGGACAGAATCTGAAAAGTCTCAATACAAGTTGCATGCATAGACATTTAACCACCATGCATTTGCAAGCCTGGACTAACTACCAAACGTCCCTTAAGGTTGTAGCACCCTCGGCCAATGAAGCTAGTCAGCAACGCAACATCCCTTCCGGCAGTGTAGGGCCACCATTTTCCGCACCACCTGCAGTATCTGTGCAGGTTTCTTTGCCAGGCCAAAGCAGTCAGGGTCAGGGAATCACCAGTTTCGTAGTAGGAAACACTGCATCTAGGGCACCGGCGGCAACAATACCATCTCCCACCGTCTCTCAGTCTGCCATGTCCACCGGCACCCCCGCTAGTTCCACGATCTCCAGCTCTCCAGTCCAGCTCACCCTACATGAGACTATGGTTAGAAAAAGGAAGTACTTAGCCTCGCATCCGCGTACACAGGGTTTGAACGAACACATAGCTAGACTAATCTCGTTAGAGATGATGCCCTACCGGTTAGTTGAAAGCGAAGCTTTCAAAGCCCTGATGGACTACGCTGTACCACGCTACGAGCTACCCAGTCGACACTTTTTTTCCAGAAAAGCCATCCCAGCCCTCCACCAGCATGTTAAAGAGTGCATCGTCCATGCACTCAGGCAATCTGTGAGCACAAAAGTGCACCTGACAACAGATGCATGGACCAGTAGGCATGGCCAGGGACGTTACGTGTCCATCACGGCACACTGGGTAAATGTGGTGGATGCAGGGTCCACAGGGGACAGCAAGTTTGGGACAGTTCTGCCTAGCCCACGGTCTAGGAAACAATTGGCTGTAGCCGTTCGCACCCCCTCCTCCTCCTCTTCGTCCTCCTGCAGAAGCGAGAGCTCGTCCACAGACCGCAGTCGCACAACCACTCCATCCGCAGCTGCCACTGTTGCACACCAGGTCTCCCATTATGGGGCAGCTACTGGCAAACGTCAGCAGGCTGTATTGGCTATGAAGTGTTTGGGCGACAACAGACACACCGCGGAAGTTCTGTCCGAGTTCTTGCAGAAAGAAACGCAGTCGTGGCTGGGCACTGTAGATCTTGAGGCAGGCAAGGTAGTGAGTGATAACAGAAGGAATTTCATGGCTGCCATCTCCCTTTCCCAACTGAAACACATTCCTTGCCTGGCTCACACCTTAAACCTGGTGGTGCAGTGCTTCCTGAAAAGTTATCCGGGGTTATCCGACCTGCTCCTCAAAGTGCGTGGACTTTGCTCACATATCCGCCGTTCGCCCGTACACTCCAGCCGTATGCAGACCTATCAGCGTTCTTTGAACCTTCCCCAGCATCGCCTAATCATAGACGTTGCAACAAGGTGGAACTCAACACTGCACATGCTTCAGAGACTGTGTGAACAGAGGCGGGCTGTTATGTTTTTGTGGGAGGATACACATACACGGGCAGGCAGTAGGATGGCAGACATGGAGTTGTCAGGTGTGCAGTGGTCGAAGATTCAAGACATGTGTCAAGTCCTTCAGTGTTTTGAGGAATGCACACGGCTGGTTAGTGCAGACAACGCCATAATAAGCATGAGCATCCCCCTAATGCGTCTGCTGATGCAAAGTTTGACGCACATAAAGGATCAGGCGTCTGCAGCTGAGGAAGAGGAAAGCCTTGATGACAGTCAGCCATTGTCTGGCCAGGGCAGTGTACAGGATGAGGTAGCGGGCGAAGAGGAGGAGGAGGACGAGGAGGATGATGGGGATGATTATATTTTTAATGAGGAAGCTTTTCCGGGGCCACTGGAAATTGGTGGCGCGGCAAGGCCGGGTTCTGGTTTTTTGAGGGACACAAGTGACGTGGATTTGCCTGAAACTGCCCCTCAACCAAGCACAACCGCAGATTTGAGAACTGGAACTTTGGCCCACATGGCGGATTATGCCTTACGTATCCTCAAAAGGGACACACGCATAACTAAAATGATGAATGATGACGATTACTGGTTGGCCTGCCTCCTTGATCCTCGCTATAAAGGCAAATTGCAAAATATAATGCCACATGAGAACTTGGAACTAATATTAGCAACCAAACAATCAACTCTTGTTGACCGTTTGCTTCTGGCATTCCCTGCACAGAGCGCCCGTGATCGTACTCACACGAGCTGCAGGGGCCAGCAGACCAGAGGAGTTAGAGGGGCAGAAATCAGAAGTGGCGTTGGCCAGAGGGGTTTTCTGACCAGGTTGTGGAGTGATTTTGCTATGACCGCAGACAGGACAGGTACTGCAGCATCAATTCAAAGTGACAGGAGACAACATTTGTCCAGTATGGTTACAAACTATTTTTCATCCCTTATCGATGTTCTCCCTCAACCGTCATTCCCATTTGATTACTAAGCATCAAAATTAGACACCTGGCCAGAATTGGCAGAATATGCATTGCAGGAGCTTGCTTGCCCGGCAGCTAGTGTCCTATCAGAAAGAGTATTCAGTGCTGCAGGTTCAATGCTAACAGAAAAAAGGACTCGTCTGGCTACCCAAAATGTAGATGATCTAACCTTCATTAAAATGAACCACAACTGGTTTTCGAAATCTTTTGCCCCACCTTGCCCGGCTGACACCTAGCTTTCCTATGAAAAGGTCTTGCCTGTGGACTATTCTGAATGCCTTTTCCAATCTCGTAATTTTCTGCACCTGATTGTCCAGCATACGACATGTTTACACCTCACTAAATGGCCAAACTCCCCACACGGGGCCGTGGTATCGACACTTGGCGACAGCACCCGTGAGAGTGCAGTTTGTCTGAAGAGGTGGGTGAGCCCGCTTTTGGTCGACGGCACTGCCACTCGGTCCCTCCTAGTACAATAAAGTGTCTCTGGCAGTGGTGGTGCGCACCCAACGTCAGACACACCGTTGTAATATGAGGGGCCCTGGGCCTGTACCGCCGGCCACAAGACAGTTCCCCCCCCCCAGCTCAAACAGTGCTCTACCACTTGCAAAATTATCTCACAGCTCCACCAATGTTTAGTCTATGCGGTGACATCCTTCAATGCCTGCCACTGACAATACCATTGTATTGACATTTTTGTTATGTTAGGCCTTCGATGCCTGTCTGTGGTCACTCCTTCCACTAGGCCTCCACTGACCACACCACTGCTGCCCGTGTACCCCTGGAACCAATTTAAAATTGCCTACAGCCAGCCCAATTTATTATGTTAGGGCTTCGAAGCCTGTCTGCGGTCCCTCCTTCCACTAGGCCTCCACTGACCACACCACTGCTGCCCGTGTACCCCTGGAACCAATTTAAAATTGCCTACAGCCATGTGTTATTATTTTAGGCCTTCGATGCCTGTCTGCGGTCACTCCTTCCACTAGGCCTCCACTGACCACACCACTGCTGCCCGTGTACCCCTGGAACCAATTTAAAATTGCCTACAGCCATGTGTTATTATTTTAGGCCTTCGATGCCTGTCTGCGGTCACTCCTTCCACTAGGCCTCCACTGACCACACCACTGCTGCCCGTGTACCCCTGGAACCAATTTAAAATTGCCTACAGCCATGTGTTATTATTTTAGGCCTTCGATGCCTGTCTGCGGTCACTCCTTCCACTAGTCCTCCACTGACCACACCACTGCTGCCCGTGTACCCCTGGAACCAACATCAGAAAATATAAAAATAAGTATTTTGCTTATAAAAAAGAAAATACTGGAGAGATATCAAATGCAGACATTTTAACATTAAAAACAAACACATACAACAAAAATCTGGTACAGTACTAAAAATGGCCACCAGCTACAATAACTTTCTCCTGCAAGTAGTTAACTGAAAGGTTTTTTCAATTTTAAACACAGATATGGCATCCACCGAGTGTTGTCCTGTCGCGTCTTCTTTATATTATTGCCAAGAAGATGCAAAACAATGAAAATAATAAAATCATTATTTACCAAAAAAATAGAGTAAGTCAAAACCACATTGCAAATAAACATTCATTACAAATAAAGAAGCAGGGCGCGTCCGAGGGTGAGTATATACCTAATAAGAATATAATCACCCTCGGACGCGCCCTGCTTCTTTCCGACAGCCTTCCTTCCTAAGAATCAGCCCTTCCGTGGTGTAGAGAGAGGGTTTGTTACACTCCAAGGTGTTCCCCAGGTTGCCTTTCCTGAGCTTCGATCTTCCGGCTCTCGTTTAGTAGTTGTTGGAAACTACGCTGCATTGGGCCTACAAATTGGGTATGGGGTGTAGAGAGATGCTGTGTTCCACTACAAGGTGTTCCCCAGGTTGTCTTTCCTGAGCTTCAATCTTCCGGCTGTCGTTTAGTAGTTGTTGGAAACTACGCTGCATTAGGCCTACAAATTGGGTATGGGGTGTAGAGAGATGGTGTGTTCCACTGTAGAGAGATGGTGTGTTCCACTCCAAGGTGTTCCCCAGGTTTCCTCGCCAATGCTTCGATCATCATGCTCTCGTTTAGTAGTTGTTGGAAACTACGCTGCATTAGGCCTACAAATTGGGTATGGGGTGTAGAGAGATGGTGTGTTCCACTCCAAGGTGTTCCCCAGGTTTCCTCTCCATTGCTTCGATCTTCATGCTCTCGTTTAGTAGTTGTTGGAAACTACGCTGCATTAGGCCTACAAGTTGGGTATGGGGTGTAGAGAGATGGTGTGTTACACTCCAAGGTGTTCCCCAGGTTTCCTCTCCATTGCTTCGATCTTCCGGCTCTCGTTTAGTAGTTGTTGGAAACTACGCTGCATTAGGCCTACAAATTGGGTATGGGGTGTAGAGAGATGGTGTGTTACACTCCAAGGTGTTCCCCAGGTTTCCTCTCCATTGCTTCGATCTTCCGGCTCTCGTTTAGTAGTTGTTGGAAACTACGCTGCATTAGGCCTACAAATTGGGTATGGGGTGTAGAGAGATGGTGTGTTCCACTGTAGAGAGATGGTGTGTTCCACTCCAAGGTGTTCCCCAGGTTTCCTCGCCAATGCTTCGATCATCATGCTCTCGTTTAGTAGTTGTTGGAAACTACGCTGCATTAGACCTACAAATTGGGTATGGGGTGTAGAGAGATGGTGTGTTCCACTCCAAGGTGTTCCCCAGGTTTCATCTCCATTGCTTCGATCTTCATGCTCTCGTTTAGTAGTTGTTGAAAACTACGCTGCATTAGGCCTACAAATTGGGTATGGGGTGTAGAGAGATGGTGTGTTACACTCCAAGGTGTTCCCCAGGTTTCCTCTCCATTGCTTCGATCTTCCGGCTCTCGTTTAGTAGTTGTTGGAAACTACGCTGCATTAGGCCTACAAATTGGGTATGGGGTGTAGAGAGATGGTGTGTTCCACTGTAGAGAGATGGTGTGTTCCACTCCAAGGTGTTCCCCAGGTTTCCTCGCCAATGCTTCGATCATCATGCTCTCGTTTAGTAGTTGTTGGAAACTACGCTGCATTAGGCCTACAAATTGGGTATGGGGTGTAGAGAGATGGTGTGTTCCACTCCAAGGTGTTCCCCAGGTTTCCTCTCCATTGCTTCGATCTTCATGCTCTCGTTTAGTAGTTGTTGGAAACTACGCTGCATTAGGCCTACAAATTGGGTATGGGGTGTAGAGAGATGGTGTGTTACACTCCAAGGTGTTCCCCAGGTTTCCTCTCCATTGCTTCGATCTTCCGGCTCTCGTTTAGTAGTTGTTGGAAACTACGCTGCATTGGGCCTACAAATTGGGTATGGGGTGTAGAGAGATGGTGTGTTCCACTCCAAGGTGTTCTCCAGGTTGCCTTTCCTGAGCTTCGATCTTCCGGCTCTCGTTTAGTAGTTGTTGGAAACTACGCTGCATTAGGCCTACAAATTGGGTATGGGGTGTAGAGAGATGGTGTGTTCCACTGTAGAGAGATGGTGTGTTCCACTCCAAGGTGTTCCCCAGGTTTCCTCGACAATGCTTCGATCATCATGCTCTCGTTTAGTAGTTGTTGGAAACTACGCTGCATTAGGCCTACAAATTGGGTATGGGGTGTAGAGAGATGGTGTGTTCCACTCCAAGGTGTTCCCCAGGTTTCCTCGCCAATGCTTCGATCATCATGCTCTCGTTTAGTAGTTGTTGGAAACTACGCTGCATTAGACCTACAAATTGGGTATGGGGTGTAGAGAGATGGTGTGTTCCACTCCAAGGTGTTCTCCAGGTTGCCTTTCCTGAACTTCTATCTTCAGGCTCTCATTAAATTGTGGTTAAACGGAACAACTGCATTTGGCGTACTAGTTGGTTTGGGGCCTACTATCGGTGTCTGCCGCTCCTTGCTGTTCTCCTGGTTTCCTGTCCTGAAATTCCGTTTTCAGGCGCTCGTTAAGTAGTTGTTAATGTTAGACTGCATTTGGCCTACTAGTTGGGTTGGGGCCTACTATCGGTGTCTGCCACTCCTTGCTGTTCTCCTCCACTGAACAAAGCTGTGCCGCCTGTTTACTACTGTTGCCAATTTTGAACTGCATTTCGACTACTTACTGATTTGGGCCTACTCTCTGTGTCAGCCTCTCATTCCAGTTGTCCTCCACTGCAATGCCCCCTGATTAGTCCTGTGTTACCAATTTTGAACTGCATTTAGCCCACTTTATTCTTTGGGCCTATATCTGTGTTTCCTCCTCATCCTGCCCATTGCCCAGCCAGTGATAGATGAGTCTGCTGGTACATTGACCCATAACGCAACATTTCCCGTGCACGCTACACTGCAAGATTGTGACCCTGCTGAAAGTCAGGTCCCCCTTCCCGCATACCATACCACCTTACACGGGGACAAACAGGAAGGTGCAGATGAAAGTGCAGGTTCCTTCATCAGGTGGGGGGAGGAATACTAGTTGGCGACGTCACTGGCACAGGGCCTCTCATGGTACGCAAAAGTGTTGCTGCCGGTGGGAGGCGCCCCCGCCGTGCAAACACACCGCTGTACTTTGAGGGGCCCTGTGCCAGTGCCAATGCCATCGAGTGGGCCCCCCCTGCTTGCTCAGGTTCACAGCACTTGCAAAGTTGAAATACTTACCTCTCCCTGCTCCACTGCCGTGACGTGGTCCAGATTTCCTGGGATCACTAATTACTTGAACCAGCCCTACCCACCACAACTTTAGCCAAATGAACCCCAATTTCAAATGCCTTCCAATTATTATAAGGTAAATTACGCTTGACAAGCTTCATTAAGAAGAATGGATGGTTTTGACATTAAAATGGGCACTCTAGGTGTTTTCCTGGCCCCCACTCACTGCCGACTATGCTGCCCCATTGACTTGCATTGGGTTTCGTGTTTCGGTCGATCCCGACTTTACGTCATAATCGGCCGATTTCACTCGACCCGACTTTTGAGATAGTCGGGTTTCGCGAAACCCGGCTCGACTCTAAAAAGGTCAAGGTCGCTCAACTCTACTACTGGGGTGTCAGAGTGACAGCAATAGAAACACGAGAGTGCATGCAGTGCCGCACTGGAGAACGCCACTAACCACCCAGGCTTGGGTCAGGAAAGCGCTGTGAAAGCATATGGCTCCGCACTGGCGGTCACAGCAATAAGACGCTGTATTGTGTGTTTACGTGCTGATGGCCAAGTCGGGCGCTAGATAGCAATCCTTTATTCGCGACCAGTCAACAACACTAGGAATGGGAATGATTTAGGAGCTTTCATCCATCGACATACATCCATCAACACACACACATTATCAAGTCTATTCTAGCGCATGGCCGTGCGGTCATGCGCAGCTTATATAGTTGCAGCACGTTCAGGACTTTCCAATAAAGGACCAATGGGAAGCAGCTACCGAAGTTTTGCCCTTTCAGGACCTTCCTGGAGGACCAATGGGATGTGCTGCAGTACCTAAGCATGTGACCCTCGATCTCCAACGGGAGATCTTTCCCTGGGCATGCTCAGAAAGAGACTTAGCCACAAAAGCATCTGCTCGCCGCTGCCCAACACTGACTTCAATGGCAGAAGCAGGAAAAGCAGCAGTAACTCTTTGTACAGAGTGAGACTAAGCAAGACGCTGGGACTGACGTCTCCGCTGAGCAGACTCCACTGCGGCTGGAGAAGAATGGGAGACCGCAGCAGAGATGGCTCGAGATTCCCCTTGTGCAGAAGCGGGAACTCGACACCTAACACCCAATGCAAGTCAATGGGGAATCAAAGTCGGCAGTGAGTGGAGGACAGGAAAACACCTACAGTTCCCATTTTAATGCCAAAAACATCAATTCTTATTTCTTAAGCTTGCCAATCTTAATTTTCTTCATAATAATATTTAGGCATTGAAAACAGGGGGTCATTTGGCTACAGTTGTTGGGGGGTAGGGCTGGCTCAAGATTTTCGTGGGCCCAGGAAATGTGGAATTCGTCACGGCGATGGAGCAGGGAGAGGTAAGTATTTCAACTTTGCAAGTGCTGTGATCCTGAGCAAGCAGGGGGGGCCCACTAGTTGGCACTGGCACAGGGCCCCTCATGGTACGGTGGTGTGTTTGACGGCCGGTGGCGCCTCCCACTGCCAGAGACACTTTTGCGTACTATGAGGGGCCCTGTGCCAGTGCCAACGAGTATGAGCCCCCACCTGATTAAGGAACCTGCACTTTCATCTGCACCTTCCTCTTTGTCCCCATGTAAGGTGGTATAGTATGCGGGAAGGGGAACCTGACTTTCAGCAGGGTCAGATTCAGGCTGTTTAGAGTGCAAGGGGAATGTAGTGGTCTGGGTCAATCTACCAGCAGACTCATCTAGCAGTGGCTGGGCAATGGGCAGAATGAGGAGGAAACACAGATATAGGCCCAAAATAAAAAAAAAGTAGGCTAAAAGCAGTTCAAAATTGGTAACAGGACTAAACAGGCGGCATTGCTTTGTTCAGTGGAGGACAATTGTAATGTGTGGCACAGACACAGTTAGTAGGCCCAAAATAAAAAAGTAGGCTAAATGCAGTTCAAAATTGGTAACAGGACTAAACAGGTGGCATTGCTTTGTTCAGTGGAGGACAATTGTAACGAGTGGCGCAGACACAGTAGGCCCAAAATAAAAAAGTAAGCTAAATGCAGTTCAAAATTGGCAACAGAACTAAACAGGCGGCATAGCTTTGTTCTGTGGAGGACAATTGTAATGAGTGGCGCAGACACAGGTAGTAGGCCCAAAATACAAAAGTAGGCTAAACTCAGTTCAAAATTAGTAACAGGACTAAACAGGCGGCATACCTTTGTTCTGTGGAGGACAATTGTAATGATTGGCGCGACAAAGGTAGTAGGCCCAAAATACAAAAGTAGGCTAAATGCAGTTTAAAATTGGTAACAGGACTAAACAGGCGGCATTGCTTTGCTCAGTGGAGGACAATTGTAACGAGTGGCGCTGACACAGTTAGTAGGCCCAAAATAAAAAAGTAGGATAAATGCAGTTCAAAATTGGTAACAGGACTAAACAGGCGGCATAGCTTTGTTCTGTGGAGGACAACTGTAATGAGTGGCTGACAGCCAGACACAGGTAGTAGGCCCAAATGATAAAGTAGAAGACACAAAAGAGCATAGTAGAACCAAAAACACTCAGTTTAAAAAAAATCACAGTAATCCGCAAGTGCTAGTAAAAAGATGTGAAAAACAGGGTATTTGGTTGACATGTTATTTGCAAAAAATGTATACTAAGCTGCTCCACCAAACGTCACGGTATACCCATATCAGAGCAGTCCTAACTGATGTATGCAATTGGAGCGCCCCCAGACACAGAGCCACGAGTTCTCGGTACCGGGCCTCTCTGGTTCGGTTCTGAGGCTGTCACGGTGGCTAGACCCGGTCCAAGACCCTGCTAAGGGGCGTCCAGTAAAGGTGATACAGTCTGTCAAGGGTTCGTGACGCCACCTGTGGTGTTCGGTCAGGGTGACCGACGCTGCTGTGTGGTCCGCTGGGGTGATGGAATGGCAGCTCGATGGTATAACTTCCCACAGGTGAAGTATGTCCTCAGGGCTTCCCAGTATGGTGGATGGTGATGGTGTAAGGTGCAGTCAATAATGAAGACACAGGATTGCAGTCTCTTTACCTCTTTACTGAAGACTTCAGGATCCTCAATCCAGAGTACGCTAAACAGGGCTCTCTGAGACCGGCCGGTCTGATGGGCACATCCAGAGTTTCCCTCGCAGATGGAAATCGTTGCCTACCACTAGCCCCTGTATGTTGTAGTCCTACCCTGCTGAGCATTCGGAATAGTCCTCACAACTGCTGGTCTCGTTCGTTCGTTCTCTACAGCTCTCTTGTTCTTTGGTTCCAGATGTTACTAGTTTCTAACGTCCCCCAGGTATATTATGGCTAGGACGCCACCCGTATGATGGGAAGGCTCGGAGCTCTTCAAGGACCCTAGAGATGCCCCTCTCCACGCGTTGCCCCCTATGTCTTCGTAGGTTTAGTAAGGTAGACAGCCAACCTATAATTAACTGTCCTGCGGAGTTCGAAGTAAGGCCTGAAGTCAGTTACTCCCGCGGTGTTCCGGCCACCGGCTACGCGCCTCAGTAAGATGTTGCCTCTGTCTCACGGCACGACTCCTACTGGCTCTCCTTTGTGCTTGATCTCGTTTACACTGTTCCACAATATCTTTCCCTTCATGTCTCTCTCCTGGATACCGCCGCGGGATGTGCAGGCGCGGTTCCGTTACGATCTGTTCTGTTCGCTAGGCACCTGCCAGGTTCTCACGCCTGACAGGGACCCCCTGTGTCTTCTCCCCGCAACACCCCCTGCCACGGGATGTTGCCTGAATCCAACCCAGTCAGCTTCTGACTAACTTCCTCCCCAACCTCTAGTTTTACCAATGTGAGGAGTGGCCCAATAAATAAAGCCTTTTGCTCCCCCTTGTGGCCGGAGTGTGAAGTGTAATGTGTTCTGGTGATACCTGGTCAGGAGAACTCCTTAGTGCCATCAGACGTACCATCACTCCCCTTAGTGGCAGAGTGTCATACTGCAACGACCAGGTCTCTGGGGCGCTGCACAATCCCTATCTGATGTATTTAAAAACCTGATCATCTGTATATTACCTGTGTGAACAGGGTTCAGAGAGGAAAAGACCATGTGGACATGTTGAGTGGAACAGCTTTTGTGCAGATAGCCCAAGAGGAGTGGTGGGTAACTCCCCAGTCTTGTAGACACAAGAGAACAATTATGGAAACAGTAACACATGGGCTACTCGCACAGTGAACAAGTCTGTAGGAACATGCTCACACACCACCAAGAAACTTGAAGACACAAAAGAGCATAGTAGAACCAAAAACACTCAGTTTAAAAAAAATGATAAAGTAGGCTAAATGCAGTTCAAAATTGGTAACAGGACTAAACAGGCGGCATAGCTTTGTTAAGTGGAGGACAATTGTAATGAGTGGCACAGACACTACACTACACTACATATGAGTCAATGGAACAGCATTATAATCTAGCTGTGGCTGTGCATCAGTGCACTCCATGTCTGATTCATCTTGTAATGGGCAGTTAACAATTTCTCGTTCTAACCCAGGCACAGTATGTGTAAAGAGCTCCATAGAGTAATCTGTAGTGTCGCCTGATGCATCCTTCACTTTTGGTTTGGGTGAAGGACACAAGGAAACGTCTTGTTCCTGACCGGGAGCATCCACTGACGACTCGCTGCTTTTATATTTGGAACTTTCTGAAGAGGAGGCGAAAGAGCTAGAGGCTGAGTCAGCAATGAAAGCCAAAACTTTTTCCTGCTGCTCCGGCTTTAAAAGCCGTTTTCCTACTCCCAGAAAAGGGTGCCTTCGAGGCCTTGTGTAGCCAGACGATGACGCTGGCTCAACACCTCCAGCCTTAGGTGCTATTGTGCTTTTGCCACTACCACCAGATGCACCACCACCACCACCATCAGTACCAGCTTGCAGCCACCGCCCACGGCCTCTTCCATGAGACTTTTCATTTTTTGGAAAATCTAACCAAAATAACAACCGTTATATGGTACTGCAAAACAAGGTAGAAGGTGTATATAAACTTGTTGAGAATTTGAATCTCCCTTTTTTGGGGGGAGACTGACCCAAAACTCAGGCCCAGTGTATATAACAACGCAATCTAAGTGGCAGAAAGTGGCTGGCTGACATACACCAAACTATCAGGACTGCAGTAGATCCACTTTGTGAGAATTTGAAACTCCCTTTTTTTGGGGGAGACTGACCCAAAACTCAGGCCCAGTGTATATAACAACGCAATATAAGTGGCAGAAAGTGGCTGGCTGACATACACCAAACTAACAGGACTGCAGTAGATCCACTTTGTGAGAATTTGAAACTCCCTTTTTTGGGGGGAAACTGACCCAAAACTCAGGCCCAGTGTATATAACAATGCAATCTAAGTGGCAGAAAGTGGCTGGCTGACATACACCAAACTAACAGGACTGCAGTAGATCCACTTTGTGAAGATATATGAAAAAATACAAGGACTGTAGTACAATTTCAATCTCCCTACAATGATCTCAGGAAAAGTATGGCAACAATAAGAAGGACTGCTGCACACAAAAATGTGGACAAATAAACAAGATAACTGTGCAGAAAGGAGCAACGGGATTTTTGCTTTTAAAAAAGCAGTTGGTTTGCACAGCGGCGTGCAAACAGCAATGCAGCTATCAAGGAGCCTTATAAGGCAGCCTAATAAGCTACAGAGCTGATGCACAAAAATATAGCCTCCACTGTCCCTGCAAACAAATGGTGGTGTTGGACTGTGGAAATCGTTACAGCACAAGCAGTTTGGGGCTTAATCTTCCCTCCCTAACTATATCCCTTCTTCTGATGCAGCTGCAGCAACCTCTGTAAATGTAAAAAAAAAAACAGTACATACTTACATTCCGGTGTCTGTCGCGTCCCCCGGCGTTCTGCTTCCCTGCACTGTAAGCGCCGGCCGTAAAGCAGAGCGGTGACGTCACCGCTGTGCTCTGCTTTACGGCCAGCCGGCGCTCACAGTCAGTGCAGGGAAGCAGAACGCCGAGGGACGTGACAGACACCGGAATGTAAGTATGTAGTGTTTGTTTTTTTTTACATTTACACTGATAACCAGGGTAAACATCGGGTTACTAAGCGCGGCCCTGCGTTTAGTAACCCGATATTTACCCTGGTTACCAGTGAAGACATCGCTGAGTCGGCGTCACACACGCCGATTCAGCGATGGTTGCGGGAGATCCAGCGACAAAATAAAGTTCTGGACTTTCTGCTCCGACCAACGATGTCACAGCAGGATCCAGATCGCTGCTGCGTGTCAAACACAACGATATCGCTATCCAGGACGCTGCAACGTCACAGATCGCTAGCGATATCGTTGTTAAGTTGGTCAGTGTGAAGGTACCTTAAGATGGTGGGAACCGAGACCTATGTCATCACGCTGCCCACACTCTGCTTCCTCCTTCATTGGCTGAAAAATGGCGCTGAAAGCGTCATACAAAATGCGACTTTGGCGCGAAGATCGCCGACCTCATGGCTGATCCCACACTAGGATCAGGTCGGGTTTCATGAAACCCAACTTTGCTGAAAGTCGGCGATTTTTGAATTTGTCCGATCCGTTTCGCTCAACCCTAATCAGCACACAAACAGCTTATGGATTGTTCTGAGATATAGATCGCTGTGCTTTCTGTAATAAAAGGCAGCACCCTGTCAGAGCACCTGACCTACAAGCACATGCAGCATCCACTCAGGCATCATCCTGTGTGACAGATGTCTGCTACGACTTGGCCCCTTCCTTACCGCTGCTGACAGATATTCAAACACTTATCTGGCTGTAGCACTTGGAGAAAAAAGAAAAATGATTAATTTCTCATTAGTCCCCCCCTTCCTACTGCCTTCCTTTGTCTGGTACAAAATATTTTAGCAAGTTTCTAAAAAAAGTTTCATGGGTATACAACCCCTTTAAGTAAATCAAAATATGTATAAAAAATCGTTAAAGAGTTGATTGTGACTTGTAGGATCACTACTTCCAATAGGTGGCGCTATAGAGTTTAAGTCCTCTTTTTCTCAGAAGAGGCAATTTGCATAAAAAATCATAATATGTGCTGGAAAAACACAACAGAAAAGAAATTTAATTTAAAAAGGGTAAAATTTAGTTTAGAACTAAGCGCTCATCAAAGAGCTATTGAGTTTTCAATTCTGTCCTATTTTTGCTTCCCTTCTTTTATTTTGTGAGTTATGAATCACTACCAGTTTTGATTTGTAGTATATTATAGCCTTGTGTCATTATGTGGGTTATTTCTATGGAAGCCTCTGCTGCTCTGTAAATGCTCATTGCTTCGTTTCAGATAAAATTATCCTCTCACAAGTTCCTATCCCTCCAGCCACTGTCAAATATGCCAAATATAATCTAACCCCTTAACATCACTCTTTGTTACTTTGAACTCATAGTTTCCGCAGCTTAGTCACAGAGCACTGTATTCCTTCAATAGAATAAATAGGATGGTGGATGTATAATTTAAAGTTGTATGACATGCAGGGCCGGGACGAGATGTAAGCAGGTTAGGCACCCATTATTTTGCCAATGAATGGGGGATATTACATGAGCGACTAGCTGTGGGAACATTGGAAGGGTTGACTGTGGGGGGCATAAGAGGGTCTGGCTGTGTGGGACATAAGAAGGGCTGGCTGTTGGAACATAAGATGGGCTGTCTGTGTGGACAGACGAGGGGCTGGCTGTGGGAGACGTATGAAGATTTGCATGTGGGGGACACAAGATGGGCTGGATGTAGGGGACATATGTGGGGCTGGCTGTGGAGGACATAGGAAGGACTGGAAGTGGGACACATAAAATGGTTTGGCTGTGGGGGACATACGAGGGACTGGCTGTGGGGGCTATCACTAGAGGGGCTGTAGGGAGCTTCATATTAACTGGGAGACTGTGGGAAACATAATACTGGGGGCTGGAAGGGACTTTATAATGTCAATTGTTAATTTATTCTATAAACTTCTGACAACATGTCTCCGAATTTCCAAGCAATAAATTTTGCATTCTTTTTCTGAAAAGAAAAAATGGTCAAAATAACAAAAAAAACAGTGCTTTCAGAACTCAAATAATGCAAAGAAAACAAGTTCATAATCATTTAGAAACAACAATACTAATGTTTTAACTCAGGACGAGTTTAGAAATCAATATTGTGTGGAATAACCATGATTTTTAATCACTGCTTTCATGCGTCTTGGCATGCTTTCCACCAGTCTTTCACACTGCTTCTGGTGCAAAAATGTAAGCAGTTCTTCTTTGTTTGAGGGTTTCTGACTATCCATCATCCTCTTGATTACATTCCAGAGGTTTTCAATGGGGTTCAGGTCTTTAGATTGGGCTGCCCATGACAGGGTTTTGATGTGGTGGTCTCTTAATTTTTGCCAGAGCTGTATATATATAGCCTTCACTATATGTATATCTCTGATTGAGATCTCGGCAACGAGATCTCGTCCCAAGATCTCGGGAGACGAGATCTCGTCCCAAGATCTCGGGAGATAAGATCTGAGATCTCAATCTGAGCATGTGCCGCCCCCAGTGGCCATTTTCCCAGAGGCCACTGCATCGCAGAAATGGATGTGCGGGGCCTCTGGACCTTCACAAAATGCCAGCGAAGCCCCCCACACTAAAGAGCACCACCACCGAACCTGCTGCACCTGCTGCACCAGCCACACCAGCCTGGGAAGGGAGTGTGATCATTGCCCGGCAGCATCGGACCAGGACCGCCATAGAATAGCCCGACTCCTGCTGCCGCCACAGTATTTCTAAGTATATTCCGACTATAAGACGCACTCCCATTTTCCTAAAAAAATTTTGGGGAAAAAGTGCATCTTATAGTTTGAAAAATACGGTAAATGTTTACTTGTTGTTACTGACTTGTCTAATCAGTACCGTGGTTCCTGTATGGTCCACAAGCTGATAAAGACTGATAACAACGCCCAGCATCTCTTTGCCATTGTTAAGAACATACTGGGAGTTGTAGATTTATGAGATACAAATGTATGCTGGCAAGCAAAAGGGTAACAATGTTTTGAACTTTTGATTTTCAGGCTCCATATTTCACCATCCACTACAGCTTTGAACATGAGACTATTAACATTTTATAGACAATCATCTAGGCTATCTCATACATAAATTTGACCTGCAAATATTTAGCATATGATTAGCTATGCAGATTAGTGTCATGTCACTATATTGGTACTGTTTTGCTCCTCGTGGTGGAAAAATCTTTTTCTTCCTGTATACTACAAATTTCAATCTGTTTCCACATTCCTTAATAGCTCATGTTTGAATTGATTTGCAGCCATGAAGAAAATTTCTCAACTAAAGAGAAAAAACATCAGTCAGCTCATTAATAGTGTACTCTCGGCCAAAAAAATGGCCGAACTGCATCATATGAGTGCCATGACAGTTTGATGAATATGAAATGAAGTCCATCTATCCAGTCAAAAGTCAAGAGGTAGACATCCAGGCAAAATATTGTAGTCAACAAGTCAGCTCATCGCAAGAGCTATCTGTTCTTGTGCAACAAACACAGCAGTGGGGGTGGCTCATATGCCTCGTAATAGTGAGATCACAGACGTCTACGCAAGTACCAGTTGATGCTCATTATACAAGTTTGGAATGGTGGCCTGAAAATAGGCGAAGAAGCTTCAACTCCAATATCGTTATAATAAGCGTTGGCTTGAGTTTGCAAAAAGTATGAAAAGTGTACAGTAAAAGCTTGAAAACGGGTGATTTGGAGTGGTGAGATGAAAATCAATATACTAGGCTCTGATGGGTGCAAATGTGTCTGGAAGAAGCAAGGGAGAAAAGGGCTAATGGATGAAGAAATAAAGGAACTGACAAGTTCGGTGGAGGAAGGCTGATGATATGGGATTGTTTCACAGGCAAAGATGTTGGATACTTTACAAGGATTGATGGTGGTCTCAATGCTGAGCTCTATGTGAGTATCATACAAGGTGAGTTACTTCATAAACTCGAGTTCTATGGGTATGAAAATGGAACCTGAAAGTCAAAAGTTCAAGACATTATTACTCTTTTGACATTACAATTAATTGATGTACTAAGCTTGGTGATGCATTCATGTACTAATGGTTGTTCTGATGTTGTATTTATTTACTGACGGTGGTTCTCCTGATGTATTCATGCACTGAATAAGGTTCTGGTGATGCATTAATTTACTGATGGTGCTTCTGTTGATGTATCCATATAGTAATGGTGGTTGTGGTGCCTTATTCATGTATTTATGGTGGTTCTAGTGACATGTATTAACTGATTGTTCAGGTGCTTTAATTATATAAGAAAAGGAAAATCAAGGTCCACAAAAATCACAAAATTCTTCTTTATTGAGGTGAATAGAGTAAACTTCAATAAGTAAGTTAAAATGCCATGGTAATGGTTAAAACAATGTGTTTCAGGTAGTGGAACCCTTAATACCTGAAATATGTTTTTTTATCCATTACCATGGCATTTTAACTTACCGACTGATGTGTACCCTATTCACACCAATAAAAAAATAATTTGTGATTTCCATGGAGCTGCGTTTTTATTTCCTTGCATTTACTCATGTCAAAGGCATAAACGCCTCCTTTGCTCTGGATCACCAAAGAATGCATGCAGGTGAACTGGACTTTGTTCTTCACTGTATTTATGAATGTCTATTAGTGGCTCTGGTGTTCTGTTTATGTATTGATACTAATTTTGGTTTCACATTTATGTACTAATGATGTGTCTGGTAAAGAAAACAGCACCAGAACCATCATCACTACATGAAAACATCACCAAACCCATCAGTAGTACATGAACACAGCACCAGAACAAATATCACTACATAAATACATCACCAGAACCAACATTAGTACAGAAATATGACACATAAACCACCATCACTACATGAATACGTTACCGTAACCACCATCAGTACAGGAATGTGGCACCAAAACCACCAAGACAGGTGGTTACAGGATTTGGTGGCTCTAGCTATTAAATTAAAGGGTTAAATCGCAGATGTCCTCATATGAACTCGAGCGTGGGAAAATATTCTGAAAAGTTCCCAGGCTCGAGTTCATATGAGGACATCCAGCAGAGGGCGCATCACCACGACTTGAGGTAACTACAGGTCATTCCCTTGCATTCCATTAATTCCCTGGGTTTTTACAGGCAGGGGAGGCTGCATTAGCATGGGGCATCTGTGCAGTTGGTGTTTGGCATCCATGGGTAAGATATGCCTTGATATATATGCACTTTTGGCACTTTATTTCTTGGGCTCATAGGAACATGGTGATTTTGCCACATGGCATACTTAATAGATTGTTTGTTCCTGTGATCTGTGGCATATTTTCTGCCTATTTATATTAAGGTTGCATTTGGCTACTCAATAATATACATATTTGCTGGTTATATACTCTTTATACTATTAAGTGCCCCTTTTTATATGGATAGCCTACCTCTGCCAGTTTGCATCATTGTTCATCAGACCTGTCCAGTACTTTCTTGCATTTTATTATATGCACTTGTTTGTCTTGCTTGTAATTTGTAGTATTAACCCTGCTGTTCTGTTCGGGTCATAGTGACCCGAACAGACTTTTTGCGAAAAAAACACGAAAAAAACGCGAAAAATCAGCAACATGTGCACACAGCCTAACACTTAAATGCTTTTGGAGCATGCGTGAACTCTTTGCATTATGCTCTGTTGTTTTTCCTCCTGGCGCGTGTGCAATCACATAGACATCTGTTAGGACTGGCGGAACGCACCAAGACAGGTGACAAAGATGCGTTCGCAGTCCGGGGTCCACCGTGCAGGTGAGAACCTGCTGCTAGCAATTTGCAGACTATATAGCGGTACACTAAAGTAAACACGCGTGGGTTAAACCTCACCCAGCGTGAGGAAAGCGATCCTGTTAATTCACAGGACCGCAATACCGCACTAGAGTGCGAGCAAGTGGCCAGCGGACTTAACCCCAGAAGGGATTGAAGCCCGATTAGGCCCTTGCTGGCACAACACCGCAACTGGGTGTGTAGAGAACCTTCAGAAATATAAGCGCACAAGTGCGCGAGCGATGCCGCACTAACGGACGCCACTAACCACCCAGACTTGGGTATGGAAAGCGCAAGGCAGGCGCACGGCGCCGTACTGGCAGGCACAGCTACAGGACGCTGTGATGTGTGTTTAGTGTAGTAGGCTAAGTCGGGCGCTAGATAGCAGCCGTACACCTTCCGCGAACAGACATTCAATAGGGAAGGGGTAACCAAGAACGACTTGCACTCACACATACACACATATCAATTGTAAGACAATACTAGCGCATGGCCGTGCGGTCATGCGCAGTTTATATAGCTGCAGCACAGGAAATGGCTATAGAACTTTTGCCCTTCTAGGACCTGCCAAGAGGACCAATGGAATGTGCCGCAGAGCCTGAGCACATGACCCTCGATCTCCAACGGGAGATCTTGCCCTGGGCATGCTCAGTGTGTGCAGATAAGGACTTAGTCCCAGAGAAGTCCGCTCGCTGCTGACCAGAATAGGCTTCAAAGGCAGAAGCTGGAGAAGCAGCAATAACTCTTCTCACAGAGTCAGACTGAGCGAGACGCTGGGATCGACGTCCCTGCTGAGCAGACTCCACTGCGGCTGGAGGGGAATGGGAGACCGCAGCGGAGACGGATCGAGATTCCCCCTGTGCAGCAGAGGAAACTCGACTCCTAACATTACCCCCCCTCCTAGGGCCCCCCCCCTCCTTGGGCCTCGCCACGCTCGAAGGCAGCAATGAGCTGTGGGGCCCGAATGTTTTCAGCAGGCTCCCAAGACCTGTCCTCTGGACCATAACCCTTCCAATCCACCAAATAAAACTTTTTGCCGCGTACCACCTTGCATCCCAAAATAGCGTTCACCTCGTAATCGTCCGAAGACGAACCCGATGTCCCGGCAGATGACTCGGAAAACCGGGACATGTATACGGGTTTCAAGAGGGACACATGAAAGGTGTCGGTGATACCCAAGCGTGGAGGAAGAGCCAGGCGGTAGACCACGGGATTAACCTGCTCGAGGACCTTGAATGGGCCCAAGTAGCGAGGAGCAAACTTAGTGGACTCAACTCGCAGCCTGATGTTACGGGCGGAGAGCCACACCAAGTCGCCAGGAGCAAAGGCCGGGGCAGGGCGCCGATGTGCATCGGCGGAGGACCTCATTCTCTCCTTCGAGGCCCGAATGGCATCCTGAGTGCGGTCCCAAATGTCCCGTGCCTCCACTGCCCAGTCTGCCACCCTGGAGTCAGCAGAGGACACGGGCATAGGCACAGGAACCCGCGGATGCTGGCCGTAATTAAGGAGGAAAGGAGTCTGACCGGTGGAATCGGCTACAGCGTTATTAAGGGCGAACTCTGCCCATGGTAATAAAGATGCCCAGTCATCCTGCCTGGCAGAAACAAAATGTCGCAGATATGTGACCAGAGTCTGATTGGCCCTCTCTACCAACCCATTCGTCTCGGGATGATATGCGGAAGAGAGATTTAACTCAATGCTGAGAAGACGACAAAGCTCTCTCCAGAACCGAGACGCAAACTGGGGACCCCGGTCACTGACAATTTTGTCTGGCATGCCGTGTAGGCGGAAGATGTGTCTTATGAACAACGCTGCCAAGGCCCGTGCAGAAGGTAACCGTGGGAGCGGCACCAAGTGCACCATTTTCGAGAAATGATCGGTAATTACCCAAATGACGGTACAGCCGCGAGACTTGGGCAAACCCACTACAAAGTCCATCCCGACCATCTCCCAGGGCCTGTCTGCCACCGGCAAGGGATAGAGTAACCCAGACGGCCGTTGTCGAGGAGACTTATTTTTGGCGCATGAGACACACGCCAGAACGTAATCCCTGACATCTCGCAGCATATGCGGCCACCAGTACGTCCTCGCCAGCAGCTCAGATGTCCTTTTAGTCCCAAAGTGTCCACCCACCCTGGAGGAATGAGCCCAAGAGAGAACCTCCGGTCGCAAATTTATGGGCACAAAAGTCTTGCCCGGAGGCACAGACTCAAGCAACACCGGAGCCACGGTTCTCAAGCTCTCAGAAGGAACAATAAGCCGAGGCTCTCCTTCCTCCTCCTCAGATGACACAACAGAGCGAGAAAGAGCATCAGCTCGAATGTTCTTCTCCCCAGCGACATAATGGAGGGTGAAGTGGAATCGGGAGAAGAATAAGGACCATCTGGCCTGGCGAGAATTTAGCCTCTGGGCTGTTTGCAAATATAGCAAATTTTTATGGTCTGTAAATACTTGAAAGGGAAAACGAGCCCCCTCCAAGAGATGTCTCCACTCAGAGAAAGCCAATTTCATCGCTAGCAACTCCCTGTCCCCGATGGAATAATTCCTCTCCGCTGGTGTGAAGGTCTTGGAGAAGAAAAAGCACGGATGCTTCCGACCTTGAGCATCCTTCTGGAAGAGGACTGCTCCAGCACCAACGGAAGAGGCATCCACCTCCATTATAAACGGCTTATCGACATCGGGACGATGTAGGATGGGAGCGCTAGCAAAATGAGACTTAGTAGAAGAAAAGGCCCTGGAGACCTCTTCAGACCACACTTTGGGATTTGCTCCCTTCTTGGTGAGGGCTACCAAGGGAGCTACCAAAGTTGAGAAATGGGGGATGAACTGGCGGTAATAATTAATGAACCCCATAAAGCGCTGCACCGCTTTAAGTGAATGGGGTTCTTGCCAGTCCATCACAGCCTGTAGTTTGGCAGGATCCATAGCCAATCCTTGGGCAGAGATGATATAGCCCAGGAAAGGTAAAGACTCCTGCTCAAACACACACTTCTCCAACTTTGCGTAAAGAGAGTTTGCCCGTAAGAGGTCGAAGACTCTGCCAACATCTCTCCGGTGGGAGTCAATATCTGGAGAGAAGATGAGAATATCATCCAGATAGACTACGACCGAGGTGGAAAGCATATCCCGAAAGATGTCGTTGACAAAGTCTTGGAAAACGGCTGGGGCATTACAGAGCCCGAAGGGCATCACCAGATACTCATAATGCCCATCTCTGGTGTTAAACGCCGTCTTCCATTCGTCCCCCTCACGAATGCGAATCAGGTTATAAGCTCCCCGCAGGTCTAATTTGGTAAATACCTTAGCTCCCCGTAGCCTATCAAAAAGCTCAGAAATCAGGGGCAGCGGGTACTTATTTTTAACGGTGATGGCGTTAAGACCCCTGTAGTCTATGCAAGGACGCAACTCTCCATTCTTCTTCTGTACGAAGAAGAACCCTGCCCCAGCTGGTGACACTGACTTCCTAATAAATCCTCTTGCCAAATTCTCCTGGATGTATTGGGACATAGCCTCCGTTTCCGGGAGAGAGAGGGGATAGACACGTCCCCGAGGAGGTTCTGCTCCAGGCAAGAGATCTATAGGACAGTCATAGGGACGGTGAGGCTGAAGGGTCTCCGCGGCTTTTTTGGAAAAGACGTCTGCATAAGACCAATAGTGTTTGGGGAGAGTAGAGAGATCTGCGGGTATCTCAGTGGTGGAAACCTGAACGCACTCTTTCACACATCTGCCCTTGCAGGATTCACTCCAACCCAATATCCTCCCAGAGGTCCACTCAATATGTGGGGAGTGGAAACGAAGCCAGGGCATTCCCAGCAGAATCTCATCCATTCCCTCGGGAAGGACAAGAAGGGAAATAGTCTCCTGGTGGGATGGGGACATGGCTAACGTGAAAGGGACAGTCTGATGTGTGATCTGTAATGGAAGTGTCGACCCATTCACCACTCTCACGGTTACTGGTTTGGCTAGCATAGCCAGAGGTATTGCGTGGCGCTGAGCAAAAGCAGAAGACATAAAATTTCCCTCTGCTCCTGAATCCACACAAAGCTCTACTGTAAGAGTGGATGTGCCTAACAGGATTGTCCCTTTAAAGGACAATTTTGAGGAAAATGCCGCGGTGTCCAGTGAACCTCCTCCAATGGACACTAGACGCGATCGTTTTCCCGACCGCCGTGGACATTTATTAGCGAAATGTCCCGGTTGCTGGCAATTTTTACATAGCACAGGTACTCGAGCGGTCTGAGACCTAGATCCCGCTCGAGAAACCTCCATGGCCTCATGGGAGTCGGACGCCATAACAGGAGATTCTAGAGGTTTGGCAAAGATGGGAGCCAGCCGAAACCTCTGCCTACACTGGGTCCGCTCCAACCTCCGCTCGTTAAAACGGAGATCGATGCGGGTAGCTATAGTAATAAGCTCCTCCAGTGTGGCGGGAATCTCCCTGGTGGCCAAGGCGTCCTTCACATGATCTGCCAGTCCTTTCCAGAACACCGGAATAAGGACTTTATCCGGCCATTCCAGCTCAGAAGCTAGAGTCCGGAATAGGATGGCAAACTGGCTGACCATGGACGAAGCCTGAGTAATTGCCAACAACTGGAGCGCGGTATCGTGGGTGACACGAGGTCCCAGAAAGACCTGCCTCAGAGCGTCCAGGAAGATAGGAGCACTCTGCACCACACGATCACCACGTTCCCAAAGCGGCGTTGCCCACTCCAACGCCCTGCCCGACAAGAGAGATATAATGAATCCCACTTTCGCCCGTTCCGTAGGAAAACGTGCAGCCAGCAGCTCGAGATGTATGGAGCACTGGCTCACGAATCCCCGACATGGCTTACTGTCACCAGCAAACTTGTCTGGAAGCGGGAGACGGGATAAGGTCGGAGCAGGGGTGGCAGCGGACAAACTGGCTGCAGCTGCACTTGCAGCCTGAACAGCAACAGCAGTAACGTCCACAGCTGAGGTTGTGCGCTCGAGAGCCGCCAACCTACCCTCCAGCTGCTGGATGTACTGCTGTAGACGCTGACCGTCTGCCATTTACTAGCCAGACCCTGGCGCTAGTATTATGTTAGGACTGGCGGAACGCACCAAGACAGGTGACAAAGATGCGTTCGCAGTCCGGGGTCCACCGTGCAGGTGAGAACCTGCTGCTAGCAATTTGCAGACTATATAGCGGTACACTAAAGTAAACACGCGTGGGTTAAACCTCACCCAGCGTGAGGAAAGCGATCCTGTTAATTCACAGGACCGCAATACCGCACTAGAGTGCGAGCAAGTGGCCAGCGGACTTAACCCCAGAAGGGATTGAAGCCCGATTAGGCCCTTGCTGGCACAACACCGCAACTGGGTGTGTAGAGAACCTTCAGAAATATAAGCGCACAAGTGCGCGAGCGATGCCGCACTAACGGACGCCACTAACCACCCAGACTTGGGTATGGAAAGCGCAAGGCAGGCGCACGGCGCCGTACTGGCAGGCACAGCTACAGGACGCTGTGATGTGTGTTTAGTGTAGTAGGCTAAGTCGGGCGCTAGATAGCAGCCGTACACCTTCCGTGAACAGACATTCAATAGGGAAGGGGTAACCAAGAACGACTTGCACTCACACATACACACATATCAATTGTAAGACAATACTAGCGCATGGCCGTGCGGTCATGCGCAGTTTATATAGCTGCAGCACAGGAAATGGCTATAGAACTTTTGCCCTTCTAGGACCTGCCAAGAGGACCAATGGAATGTGCCGCAGAGCCTGAGCACATGACCCTCGATCTCCAACGGGAGATCTTGCCCTGGGCATGCTCAGTGTGTGCAGATAAGGACTTAGTCCCAGAGAAGTCCGCTCGCTGCTGACCAGAATAGGCTTCAAAGGCAGAAGCTGGAGAAGCAGCAATAACTCTTCTCACAGAGTCAGACTGAGCGAGACGCTGGGATCGACGTCCCTGCTGAGCAGACTCCACTGCGGCTGGAGGGGAATGGGAGACCGCAGCGGAGACGGATCGAGATTCCCCCTGTGCAGCAGAGGAAACTCGACTCCTAACAGACATCACTAAGATGTCGCCAGAGGATATGTTATCTGCGCATGAGCAGAAGTTTGGATATGTCAGGTGGTTTGGACACTTCCTAACATGCGCATTAGTGTATCAAGGATGCCGTATATCGGCGCGAGCTTTGTAATGTGAATAGGGCGAGTCATACTCAAAATTAACTTATACTTGATTTTATATAGCTGCCACTGATCACCAGTTCTGGAAATAATAGTCATATCTGTACATATATGTGTATGTTTGTCTTATTGCACATTATAGCACCTTTTACACATAATGTATGAACATCATGTGGATGCTTTCGTCTTAGTATTATGTTTTGATATGGAATTATGATAATTGTCACTAATATGTTTGTGCAAACTATTTCCTATGAAATGTCATGTATTTGCACTTTGAAATTGCTTGAGAAAGGTCCACACTTGGGACCGAAACGTTGCACATGGGCCAATAAACCGCACGTGAATTTTCAGCTGCCTTCATTTTTTGTGATTTAAGTGTGTAACTAGATGTGAACCTAGGCTTAGCCAAAGAGCACACAATGTATGATTCCTGAGGCGGGTGTAGCAGAACTCAGTTTGTCATTTGATACAAATCACTTGTGGATTACCATATAACAGCAGGTAAACTCCAGTTAGCTCAATGGCCATCTGTGCGTTGTGAGGCCTAAAATGTTTAAATTCACATTCAAAATAAGTGTCTGTGTTCTGACAGATGTTGACAAACATGTAATAGCACTAGATTATAATTGTTTCCCTTCCAAAGCAATTCCCAGAATCCTCTTATCTGTCTGGGTTGATGATACCTTATCTGGAACCTTTTGCAGAGAACTAATTAGTGACTCATTAGCTAATGACTTATACTCTGTGAAGGCAGCTATCAAGCATAAAAAACTTACAAACTTGGCATGTGACCTTAATTTTGTGGTTTGCTTAAACGAATTGCCCTTTAAACACCAGACATTATCTGATGAAAATGCCTACAAGCTTTTCATTGTAGCTCCTTAACCCCTTAAAGGGCACGTTTCATCAGAAAATATAAAAGAATCCAACAATAATTCGCACCCCATGGATGTGAATGTGGTTTCTGCAACTTATTTGACATGCAATGGAAAATTTCTGCACAGGTCTTTGAAACAGCAGCAAAAAAAATAAAACAATCAGCTATTGAAATATGTAGAATTCTAATTTCTGCAGATTCCAGATGTATAAGCCAAGATTTAGCCTCATTAATTGCCTCAGGGGCTAATCCTTAAAAGCACCTCAAACTAGGCTACCCATGCTCGGGAAAAATGTAATGGCGGACCTATTGTTGGAACAGACATGGCAAGATAGCAAAAATATACATTATACACACACAAAAAAGTAGTGAGTAGAGAAAAGGCAGTAACATTTATCGCAAATGTAGTCCGGTCTCCCCCTGGTGTGATTTTATGTATGCCTGAAAACGTGATGCAAAAAAAAATCACAAAACATGTTAAAGACAAAAATAAAGAACATTTTTTATTTTGTGCAAAATTTATGAACTATGTGTGGCATTTTAAAGGAGCTGCCCCCTAATCAGACAATCTCTTCTCAATCACCATATTTCCCTCCTTATAAAATAATAGCACCTATACGCACATCGGGTAAGAAGGGAGTCACAGCATTTACTGCTAATATGGCTAAGCAGCACACTTGACATTGATTTATATTGTTCCTGCTTATTGTTTGCCACATATTACTATCTGTCTGTGAGTTAGCACTTACTGATGCATAATTGTTTCTGTTATATATCTATGTATCTGTTATATATTCTTATCCCGTATTATCAAGGGTATATACTGCACCTAACATTAGATATATACTCTAGTCTTGGTTTCAAAGGAACCAATTTTCCCCAATATATAGGACAGCCACCACTTTTAAAGGCAACCTGTCACCTGCAAAAAAAATTATTAACCTGCAGATATGGGCTTCATTTGCAGGTTTATAGCATTACTAACCTGCCTGGCGCCTGCACGTAGGCAAACACTGCAGTGAGAAAATAAACGTTATTCTCCTTTGCAGCATGCGGTTTCAGTCATGAGGCGGTGCCGGTGCTAGTTCAGTCATTGCTATGAGAATACTGAGCGTCGGCTGTAACCACGCCCCCTGCCCTGACTGACAGCAGGACCAAATGCAGAGTTAATGTTACTCAGGGCCTTCAGCTCGATCTTGTTGGATGAACGATCTGTAGGAAGTTCAATCTTGTACAAGCCGAGTTAGTTCCACCAGAGCCTTCTCTGCCGTTATCTTGATAATATCAAACAATTGGATTGCCCCCATGGGGCCGTGGGGTACTCGGTACAGGATCCTTCGGTTCACGGGGGGATGTCACAGTGGCTGACCCGGTCCATGGCTCTGGGACGTCTGTGTAAAGGCGAAAGGTCTTTAAAGGGGGAATGTTCGTGATGCCACCTGTGGTATTCGGTCAGGGTGACCGACGCTGCTTTAAGGGGTCCGCTGGGGTGATGTTATGGCAGCTAGATGGTATACCTTCCCACAGGTGAAGTGTATCCCCAGGGCTTCCCAGTGTGTAGATGGTGGATGGTGAGAGGCGCAGTGAAGAACGAGGACACAAGGTTGCAGTCTCTTTACCTTTACTGAAGACTTCAGAATCCACAGTCAAGAGCACCAGATCACAGGGCAGGCAGAGTCCGGCCGGTTTGGAGGCAAGTCCAGAGTCCCCTTGTCCAGGTGGAATCAGTAGCCTTCCTTTGCGCTGCAGTGTTGTAGTCCCTTACTGCTAAGGTCCTCACAACTGTTGTAGATGTTATGTCTCTCTGTCCCCCGGATAGGATAGGACAAACCCGTATGACTGGTGGCTTGAGGCGGTTTATAGGGACTCTATCATGCCCCAGCCTCTAAGGGGTGCCACTGTGCCTCCTGGGTGTAGGGTGGACAGGTAGCGTGAAATTAGCTGTCCTGCCGTCTCTGGAGCAAGGCATAAAGGGTCGTTGCTCCCTCGCTGTTCCATTGTGCCTGAGAAGGAGGCAGACCCGGCTCCTGAATGAAGCCCCAACCCCTTTTCGGGGGAAAGGCTACTACTATCCCACGCTTTGCTGGACTCCTGTTACATCGTTTGATTTTATGGGTCTGCGCTTTACATTGGGCTTCCTGTTCCTTTCTGTCTCTCCAGTGTAAGAGCAGGCATTGTCTATACTCCTCCCATGTGAGGACTCCAATATAGGACCTGTTCAACCCAGCTCTCGGAGCGTCCCATCCGAAGATCACCCCCTCAGGGCTCACGTCCAGTGGTATGCCCTCGGACGCTAGGAGCAGGTGTAGTGTTTCATCAGTAGTATGGGGAGTCGCTGGAGCTGGAGCGATGGCTGGTGTTCGGTCGCATGCTGGAAGAGGAGTGGTCACTTAAACGGGATCAGTAGCTGGGGAGAGCAGTCGCTGGAGCGGGATCGGTCACTGGGGCAGGGGCGTTTTCTGTACCTGCATCTGATGTGGTTCCACCGATGCTGGTGCACTCCGCTGATGAGGACGCTGGAGTCCGCTGCTGCCCAGACCGCGATTCTTCCTGCACAGGGCCAACTTCCATTTCTTCACTGCAGTCAGTTGTGCGTCCAGGAGTTGGTGGCTCAGCTCCTCCACCTGCGGTTCCAAGAAGTCCAGATCCCCTGGTAGCGACAAGTCCGGGTTCGCCTCCGGTCGCCTGAGATGGTCCTGGGTCACTTTCGTCGTTGTTCAGGTACCCGCTGGTCGCCATCCCTGCTCCTGGATCTGAGGCTGCACATGCACGCTGCTCCTCCATTTTCTGGGGTTAGGGACTCCTTCTCCTTCCCGTTGTTGCACATCAGGAGGCGGACCTCCCTGGCTGATGGGCACATCCCCATCACGTAGCACCATTCGGAGGGGGCGTTCATCACTCCAGGCGCCACTTTGGTAGTCTCCTCCAATGATGGCACGCCCTTCTTCTCCAGCGCTCCTCGTGGCACAGTAATGGCGGCGGTTTTGGCAGGAATTTTTGGCGGCAAATCACAGGTTATTAGTCGCACAGTCTTTTAGCATAAATCACGGTTAGGTACAGTTCTGGCACAGTCTCTAGGCGCACTTGACCGATTTTCAGGCTTTAGAAGATCCTGTTTGTGATGCCAAGGTTGGATCGCCCCCATTGGGCCGTGGGGTACTCGGTACCGGGTCGTTCGGTTCATGGGGGGATGACCCTGTCCGTGGCCCTGGGATGTCTGTATAAAAGGGAAATGTCTTTAAAGGGGAATGCTCGTGACGGCACCTGTGGTATTCGGTCAGGGTGACTGATGCTGCTTTAAGGGGTACGCTGGGGTGATGTTATGGCAGCTAGATGGTATACCTTCCCACAGGTGAAGTGTATCCCAAGGGCTTCCCAGTGTGTAGATGGTGGATGGTGAGAGGCGCAGTGAAGAACGAGGACACAAGGTTGCAGTCTCTTTACCTTTACTGACAGCATCCACAGTCCACAGCACCAGATCACAGGGCAGGCAGAGTCCTGCCGGTTTGGAGGCAAGTCCAGAGTCCCCTTGTCCAGGTGGAAATCAGTAGCCTTCCTTTGCACTGCAGTGTTGTAGTCCCTTACTGCTAAGGTCCTCACAACTGTTGTAGATGTTATGTCTCTCTGTCCCCCGGATAGGATAGGACAAACCCGTAAGACTGGTGGCTTGAGGCGGTTTATAGGGACTCTATCATGCCCCAGCCTCTAAGGGGTGCCACCGTGCCTCCTTTGTGTAGGGTGGACAGGTAACATGAAATTAGCTGTCCTGCCGGTCTCTGGAGCAAGGCATAAAAGGTCGTTGCTCCCTCGGTGTTCTGGCTACCGGGATTCTGTGCCTAAGAAGGAGGCAGCCTGTGTAGGGCTGGTCCCCTTCTGATATCCACTCCTCTGCTACGACTTCTTTGCACGCTTGCTGCAATACAATTCTGCCTTCGATGTCTCTTTCTGGGAGCTGCAGCTCTGAGGGCATGCACAGCTCTGTGTCCTTCTCCCTTGATCTCTGACAGGATCCCACCCCTGCCAGGGACCAACTACCTGAGCGAAGCTCAGCCAGCAACTAACTAACTTTCCGTACAGGTCACCAGTTTTACCTAAGTGTGGGGAGTGATCTAATAAATAGGAGCAGAGCTCCCCCTGGTGGCCTGGAGTGTGAAATGTGTTGCTTGTTTGTGATACCTAGATGCAGTTGTCCTTCATTGCCTCCAAACATAGCATCACTCTCCCCGAGAGGAAAGCAATACCACTGTGACGACCAGGCCCCTGGGGCGCCACACAATCAGGTTGCTAGTCTTCCTCTTTGCCTTGTTCCTTCTATTCTGCTGACCATGACGTGTTTTTCCAGTGCTGTCTCCGTATGATGTGTCCAAAGTCGCAGCTTGGTGATCCTTACTTCCAGTGACATGTCTGGCTTAATTTGTTTTAAAACTGATTTGTTTGTTCTTCTTGACATGCATGTTATTAATAATACCCTTATCCGGCACCATAGTTTGAAGGCTTTGATTCTTGTTCTGTTTATTGTCCAGGTTTTGAACCATATGTTACCACAGAAAAGACCAAACAATGTATAAGCCATATAAAGACTTTATACTAGTTGTGTGTTTATTTATAATCTGACTGTGGGGTTAGTAAAGGATAGGCGTCTTATAGATGCCTCTCCTTTGCTAACTTGTGGGTTTAATGTCAGGGGCCATAAAACAGCTGACATCAATCCCACAAATATTAACTCCACTTACCGTTGCCACAGGGCAAGTGGGAAGAGCCGAGCAAAGCACCAAAATTGGCAAACCTAATAGAAGCACCATTTCTGGGGCAGCTGCGGGCTGCTTTTTTTAGCCTGGGGTAGCCAATATCCATGGCCCCTTACCAGCCTGAGAATACCAAACCAAGCTGTCTGCTTTAGCTTGGCTGGCTGTCAAAAATAGAGGGGACCACACTTCGTTTTTTAAATTATTCATTTAAATAATTTAAAAAAATGGTGTGATAAACCCTCGATTCTTGATAACCAGCCATGATAAAGCTGACAGCTGAGGATTGCAGCCTGCAGCCATCAGTTTTGCCATGCTGGTAAAAATAAGAAAAAAAATAGAACATAACCAATACCGCACCTGGTCTCACTGTTATAAGCAGCAGTAGATGTAGGCTGATGGGAGTAGTACTCTCTCATCAGCCACTGGTCACAGCTGCTGGCTGTCAGATACACATGTAGCTCTATGACTGGTAGTAATAATCTTACCACTGAGCAGAGCCACTGGTGTTTCTCGCACTGTCATGCAGATGACAGCATAGGAAACATCCAATATTCGGGATGCTGGACTTGAACAGTAACACAGACTTCCTGGAGAAGTCCATGTTCGGGGTTTGTGTCCGAACAGTAGGTGTCTAGTCCGAACCCCAAACTTTACTGTTCAGGTTTGTCTATCTCTAGTGATTAGTTGGCTCTCTCCAGATAATTGGGACTGAAAAGGGCATAGATTGCCTCTTTCCATGCAACCACTGGGTAAGATGTGATACACATCTATTAAAAACGCGCAGATTGTGACCTGCGTTTTCTGCCAAGAAATGCAGAATCTGTACAGAAAATTCCACAGTCAAATCTGCAAAGTGTGCATATAGCCTAATAGCATATGTGTGAAAATCAACTTGTGTCCTTATCTTCTATTCTGCAGCCAAAATATGGGTTGTAGGCTTTGCTTGTCATGGCAGTCAAGTTTTGCCTTTGTGACGCAAAAGTTACTTCTCCTCATATGCAGCAAAAACTATCCACTTTGTTAATGCAAGAATGAGGCATATTTGAAAAAATATATAGAAACATGTCAATATGCTATGAAATCCCAAAACTGTATACCTTACACAGAGAACATTTATAAAAGTAAGTGATGCAACTGTACTTAGGATTACATAAAAGGAGCTGAGTTGGCGTTTTTTGATTGGTCACAGTAAGATGATAGAATAGTGAAGGCTCAAGAGACTTAAACGGATGATGTAATAGACTAGCCTCTAACAATGCAATAATGATGATGAAATAATAGACGCAATTTTTCTATAAACCTGCATGAAAGGTGTCATAAGTACGGTGATTACAACCTCTTCTGGATCTTGAAAATTAGAGCCAATTAGCAAATTTAAGCATCATATTCGTTATCTGCCTGAAAAAAATGAGTTTAGTTCAACTGTTTTTGTCTTGAAACAATTTGATTGTAGAACAGTGAATCGATCCTGTTCTGTCCCATGAATCTACGCTTGTGTGAGTGAGCCCTAAAGGTGGAAAAAGTTCTGAAATTATTTTTCCTGGTAAGATTTTTTTTTACATTACAAAGACCTGGCATTTCAACAGCGGTGTGAAGATTTTTATATACACTGGAGACATATCTAGTTCACCTTCACTATGTGTTACTGTAAGACCTCTGATCTATTTAGCAAGCGCATTGTATAACTCATTGCACATTGAAGAATAATATGATGTTTATGAGAGATGACCCCAGTGTCAACAGAGTCTACTTTCTGAAGACAAGATAATGCAGACTTACTGTGATGCCATCCAATTTACTGTTCGTACCAAGACTGAAGGACATGATTTGTTCACAGCTGTGATAAGTCAGTGACATAGAAGAACACATCTCATGTCAAGTTTTCAGTACATTGTCTACAATCATTTCAACTGGATGTGCTCCATTGGCACTGTTCACAAAGAATTCTTGCTGCGATGATAACATCTAAATGAAATATATGTTATTGAAACCTTTGGTCACTTTGTACTACTTGTGAATCAGACCAAGCTCCCATTTTTACTGTCTGTTCTACATCTGTTTTTGCCAGGTAGAGACACCAAATGCTGATGGAGTAAGAGTTCAGAAATAAAGTGATCATTCAGATTATGCTTTGCAAAGAAACATTTGATTGACGGTCCAATTACTGATGGATTTGTGCTACATTGTAAGCACGTACCTTTCCCAGAGCACAGAATGCCATCTGATGATTCACACTGACTCTTGCTCTCTTCCTCTGTCATATTGCATTTTCTTGCATTCTGGCACAGTTTTCCAAACCAGCCGGCCTCACAAATACATCGACCACAGGAACAAGTACCATGTTCTATAAAAATGTGAATAACACACAGAGTTTAGAATTTGCTGCTTACTTTACAATAACATGGAGTATGGCTATCCATCAATTAATGCAATCCATGTATTCATATATTATATATATATATACTGTTTAAACATGTTTGTATGTTTAGAACTAAAAATGTTATGCAGTTTGGTGGTAGCCTTAGTTTTGGGACAGCACTAAATATGTAGAAGCAGTTTTCACTTTGAAATTCGGAAGCACTCCGCTCCTTCAGGAACATAGACACAGAGTATTGGAAGGGTTCATAGACTTACTATAGAGCCAGGGTATAGACTTATGCAGGAGTTGAGCAGGGGCAAAATAACTATAATAGGTGCAGGGGTTTCAATTGCACCCGTGTCCTGGAGACAAGAAGGGACCCCAAAGTCCCTTTGTCCTATAGGAAAAGACTATTACTATTAAAGACCAGTGATAGCTAGTGGTCCTGTTGGGGATTTTGCATTTGGGCCCACAAGCTTTAAGTTACGTCACTGGAGTTGAGCCTTCTGTTCTGTATCCGGAAGTTCTGTTTCTGTTTGGCACTTCAGTGATCTGTAAGATGTGTAAATGTGTAAACTTCCACAACATATATTAGAACACTGAAAAGTGTAGGTATACTTTAAACACCATTTTACAGTAAATGAGTAAAGGAGTTATCTGGGATAGGTCATCAGTTTGGTTGGCATGTGACACCCAGCACCCACATTAATCAGCTGCTCTCGGTGCCAGCAGCGGCAAGAAATGATCATTTGCAGAGTGAAACTATATAGCTCCATCTCCTGTATTGTGGCAGCAAGTCGTAAATGTGCATTTCCTGGCTGTACCCACAGTACAGTTGATGGATAGTTCCACAAATGAGCACATCTGGCCACTTCCGGCATGAAGAACATCTGATCAGCTGGGGCACTGGGTGTTGCACCCCCACCAATCTGATATTAATGACCTATCTTAAGGATAGGCCATTGATATAAAGTCCCGGACAAACCTTTGTATACGTTGCATTACGTGTTCTCACCTATGCTACAGGATGATTTATGTAACCTAGAAGCTTGGGCTGATAAATGGCAAATGAGCTTTAATTGGGATAAATGTAAGGTCATGCACTTGGGTAGAAGTAATAAGATGTATAATTATGTGCTTAATTCTAAAACTCTGGGCAAAACCGTCAATGAAAAAGACCTGGGTGTATGGGTGGATGACAAACTCACAGTTAGTGGCCAGTGTCAGGCAGCTGCTAAAAAGGCAAATAAAATAATGGGATGCATTAAAAGAGGCATAGATGCTCATGCGGAGAACATAATTTTACCTCTATACAAGTCACTAGTTCGACCACACTTAGAATACTGTGCACAGTTCTGGTCTCCGGTGTATAAGAAAGACATAGCTGAACTGGAGCGGGTGCAGAGAAGAGCGACCAAGGTTATTAGAGGACTGGGGGGTCTGCAATACCAAGATAGATTATTACACTTGGAACTATTTAGTTTGGAAAAACGAAGGCTATGGGGTGATCTTATTTTAATGTATAAATATATGAGGGGACAGTACAAAGACCTTTCTGGTGATCTTTTTAATCATAGACCCAAGACAAAAAGGCATCCTCTATGTATGGAGGAAAGAAGGTTTAAGCATAATAACAGACGAGGATTCTTTACTGTAAGAGCAGTGAGTTTATGGAACTCTCTGCCATATGATGTTGTAATGAGTGATTCATTACTTAAATTTAAGAGGGGACTGGATGCCTTTCTTCAAAAGTATAATGTTGCAGGGTATATATACTAGATTCCTTGATAGGGTGTTGATCCAGGGAACTAGTCTGATTGCCGTATGTGGAGTCAGGAAGGAATTTTTTTCCCCAATGTGGAGCTTACTCTTTGACACATGTTTTTTTTTGCCTTCCTCTGGATCAACATGTTAGGGCATGTTAGGTTAGGCTATGGATTGAACTAGATGGACTTAAAGTCTTCCTTCAACCTTAATAACTATGTTATATTATCAGAGGTGGATTAAGATTGGTGGAGGCCCCAATCTCAACAGAGGGACTCCTATACTGCAAAAAAGCCACATGTAAGTATGGATACTGCTTCATCTCATATCTCATTACCAAATTAGTGGTAAATGTTCTCTTGATACACAGGATGGGAAAGGTATAGGGAGCATATGTCCCTTGCACCCTTCCCAAAATCTGCCCTGTGTACATCAGTACAGGGTTGAATTCATAAATAAGCAAGACTTTAATGTTCTGGTGACTCAATGGGTTTCTGGGTGTAGAGTGCTGCGGTGCAGCAGCCGTGGGTGAAGTACTCGTCTTCCGCGTCCCACCATGATAAATGAAAATAGGGGTCCTGGCTAGGCATGTGTGCTCTTTTTACCTGGGCAATACGCCTCTGCTGACTGCATGCCACCATTGTACTTGGTAGGCCAGGACCAGATGTTCTGGAGAAGAGTAAGGGAGAACAGAGTCCAAAAATAAACTTCTTTTTACCAACCAGTAACATGTTAAGAACTATGTACATCAGATAATAGGTACAACGCTTCACATGTGCTTCACTTGCATCAAGCTGGCATGGGCACTTCTCGATTAACTTTAATGACATTTCTGTTTCCTTGCACCTTACAATTTCTTTTATCGTGCACTTCACAATCTTTTGGGAAGCTCTGTCTTCCCCGTGAGGACCACACAGGTCAAAGTGTAAAGCTATGACCGTTCACAGCTACTCTGTGGTAGGACTCCTCAATAGTACAGTGAAAGTTCACTGCGCTCCATAGGAGAATGAATGTCCCAATATGGTGACCATAGCTTCCTTTCAATGTAGACAATTGTTCACTAGTGTCCTAATGATACAGTTCCCTCTGCTTTCAATCCTCTTTTTATTGGTCTTCTGCTTTCCCCTGGGCAAAGTTCCATAACATTTAAATGGCCTCCCTGGCATGAGTTCCAATCTGTCAAATGTCTCTTCACATTTCCTTGCTCCTTAGAACATATTATCTGATGTTCTCCCTCTTTGCACACAACATAGTTTAGCATGCAAGTTTGCAAGCTATTAAGTCTTAGATCTTTCATTCCCAAATGAGCTACTTATGCACTTCTACTAGCACTGCTTACAGACTTCTGTCGCTGGTTGAGGACTTCTATTGAGGTAGGAACCTCAGCACCACAAAAGAAAATGAGACTGTAGGTCTTACTGCAATGTAAATTCATTTTGATCAGGCAAGGAGTCAAAAACAGGTATGGTCCAATGTTTCAACTGGAAGTGGTTTTTGTCAAGGACATCTGTTGTGGTGCGGTAGGGAGAAATTCCACGGCTTAAACTTTTCCTGATTCCTGGCTCTTACTACACACATGTCCTTCTTGACATGTAAGGGATCTTACTACTGGACTTCTACTGGTGCTACTTACAGAGCTCTACTGGCACTTGTTACAGACTTCTATGGCACTGCTCACTGACAACTACTGGCACTTCTTACTGACTTCTACTGGCGCTGCTTACAGATCTATACTGGCTCTGGTTATGGATTTCTGCTGGCGCTGGTCACAAGCTTCTACTGGCGCTGGTCACAGACTTTTAGCATGGGGCATGGATCACAGCTCAGACCTTCTCCGGCATCTGATGACTCTTGGACCCTTCTGTGGCGATGGTAACTGCATGCCCACCTCGCAGTCACACTACCTATTCTAGTACAGGTTCTTGCGCCAACTGCCTCTTCTCTGCTGTGTCAGGCCTTTTATAATTAGTAACTGAAACATAGGTGTCACTTGCCCTGGTGTCATCTTTTAAATTCTCCTCTGGGAAGATTTCCCACTAATAGGTTCCTACTACTGTAATTCTTTCTTTACTTTCACTTTTGCATTTGGCAAGTAGATGGCGGTGTTTTCTTGCAGCTACTCAGTTGAGCATCAACTTCAACTGTATTTGTCTCTCTTGTCTACTTCCTTACATTCTTCTATGCTTTAAACTCACTAGTCCTCGGTCGAGAAGAGTCTTTATACCAATCAACGTTCTTCCGAGATGGGTCACATTTCCACAGTTGTCACGCCCATTCTTGCGTTTCTAGCACTAAACATTGCCAGAGGAAATCATCTTGTGCATATCTCATGGGCAGGGCACCAGAGTGGACATGCTGAGTTCTTCAAGGCCCCTCTTGAGTTGTCTTGTCAGGAGTACTAAGAACTTCATGTACCCAATGCGGAAACTCAACTTCTGGCTTTTCTCCAAAGGACTCAGTGACCTCCTCCACCAGACCACTTGATCACACTTCACCATAAAGAAGTATGCCTTAGTTCTTTCCAGCTCCGCAGCAGTCCAGGGCATGGGGTGACGCCCTCGTACGCAGTACCTCCTTCCGCTGCATCAGCATCCCGTCTCCAACACCGGACTGTGCATTAGGTGTGAGTCCTACCTCCTCCTCTTTAATGGGATTGTCATCATTTTCAACTTCAGTGGTGCATACTGGCTCCACCTGAGTCACTTTCGGATACCAGGATAATGCAGACATATTCCTGTAGGCAATTGACACCATCTCCCTCATCCCTCGTTGTCCAGTGTCATGGCTTCATCTTGCATTGGGTGAAGTTCTTCTCAACTCACCATCCCATTTCCTCCAGGCCTCTACCCTTCCTTTACGGTCACTCTGTGATTGGCGGCCCTATTCTTTGCACTTAGCCCTAAAGTAGGCAGGCATTCCTTACCGCGGACCAACCCTTCCAGGTGAAGCACTGTTTCTAGTGGGCGTAACTTCCAGAAGACTGTGTGAATCTTTGTGCTCTTTCTCTTCTCCAACGTATGATGAGTGGAACTTTCCCTTTGTGCTGCGCTACTGTTCATCAGAAACTTTCTTACTTCCTTCAGGACATTCATTCCTAATGTCATGGTGAGTCCACTTCTGCTGGGGCCTTTCAACAGTATGATCCCTTTCTTTCCTAAATTCTCCTCACAGACACGCATCTCCATCCTTACTAGACCCACCACGGGGATAGGTAACTGGTTGGCAGCCGTCAGTCAGATAATTGGGCCCCATCTTGATCGGGTGACAATGGGAAAGTGATAACGCAAATATGCTTCTGGCACTGTGGTCACCTGGGAGCCAGTGTCCATTAAGCAGCAAATTCTCCACCCATTTAACTCAGCCCACATAGTGGGACGCCCACGAGCGATGAAGTCAGAGCTTTCAATCCAGTCTGGTTGGATATAGCCCCACGGTGTGCTCCCTGACCATGGGGCACATTAGTTTAATGGATGTCTCCACTGTTGGCTGCCTTGAGTGGGGCAGGCCTTCAATATGGCGCATACCTCCACAAGTCCAACATTTAACTGTGTGCTCATCTGGTGGGTGCCTACAGTAGATCTATACTGATGTTCTACGCACTTCATACGGGGGTACAGAATCTGGTTCCAGATAGCTGTAGGGGTCTTTCTTATGCTCTATAGCTCCCCTCTATTTTGCTGCATCTCTTGTCATGACTCATGGGCCCAGTCTGGTTTGGCATTGTGCACCCCCCGAAGTGGTCTTTTTTTTGCTCCCTAGCTTCTGCCTCGACTTCAAGAAAGCTCAAGTTAGGACTGTAGCATGACCTTTCTCTCAGAGCCTTTATCAGATAAGTGTCTCACAGACCTGCAACCAGTTGGTCTCTTAGTACTTCATCCCCTATATTCACCTTCAGTTCTTACAGCAATGTGAGCCATTACTTCCTGCAGAGCATTCACATATTGGGTTACCATCTCTCCCTCTCTCTGGTTCCAATGGAAGAAACAAATATGCAGCTTACCTAGGTGTGATAAGTAGCATACGTGCATATGTAACATACTTTTAAGGCATTAAACCCAGTCCTACATCATTAAATTGTAACCAGTAAACTTTGGTATGTTGCTGAGCATAGCTCAGAGGGGAAGGTTGCCTCCTGTGGACTCAGTAACCGATTGATCCGCCATTTCTGCTATTGAGTGTTGCAACCTGACGACTACTCCAAATATAAGCAGGTTGTTTGGATGCAACAACGCAGACAATGAGGAGACAGTGGTACTAAACCAACACTATTTATTTAACTAGCACAAAAAGAAAAATCTACTTATAAGTATATATATATATATATATATATATATATATATATATATATATATATATATGTGATCACTATATGGTGGGTTACTGTAATAGGGTTACTATTATGACACACCAATACGACAAAATACAATATCTATGCAATTTTCTATTACATAGAAAGTTGTATTACATACGACTCTTAATGCCTTAATATCTCAACTTCATGGGCATCACTCTCAGTACTAGGCCCGTCCCTGTCGTAGTCTCTAAAACCACCACTGATCATTACACTGGCCCTAGTTGGGGTCACTGGTGTTTCCACTAGGCTGCAAGTCCTACATATGCGAGTCTCTGGGTATACAGTGTGCTCGTTGCACTGGCCATCCCAGTTACCTGAAGCATGGCCCCAGCCCACATCCTGTACCATATGTCTATGTTGGAAATAACGGCTCACAGGAATGATCTTCTGTTACAGCTGGATTATCTCCTGAGCTTGGTTAGGATCTGGTTACGGACTTCTACGAGCGGTGCTGAAGGTCTTCTAGTGGTGCTGCTTGTGGACTTCCACTGGAGCTGCTTACGGACTTCTGCTGGCACTAATTATGGACTTATACTGATGCTGTTTACCAACTTCTACTGGTGCTGGTCATAGACTTCTACTTGCTTTGGTCACAGACTTCTACTGGCATGATGAACGAATGTTCCTCACAGCTCAGGCTTTCTCCAGCATCTGACTGCTCTCAGACCCTTCTATGGCGATGGAAGCTGCAAGCCCACCAAGCAGCCACACGACCTGTCCTTATATAGTTTCTGGTGCAAACTGCCTCTTTTTGGCCCATCAGGCCTTTTATAATTAGTAACTGCGAAACAGGTGTCACTAGAGATGGCGATGTTTGCTTGCAGTTACTAGGCTAGGCATCAACAACTGTATTCTTCTCTCTTGTCCACTTCCGCACACAGGACCACTAATAGAAAGTTATAGCACAGGTACAGGTACAAGTTCACAGGCCAGAAGAGGCATTAGCCACTCTGCACGTAGTGTGACGGGGTTGCAATGAGTATAATTTTTATTATTTATTATTACCTGCCATAAAGCATAAAAGTTTCATTCATTGGAGCACACAAAGGGATAGTTATTGCTGAGGGCTAAAAAAGAGTTATTATTACTTTGTAATAATATGCAAAGTAGATTCTGTAATTCACAGACATAGTGTTATGATCTGGTAATTCAGTACCACAATGGACATAGAAGTCAGAGCACATACAGTGACCTGACAGTAACCCAAAAATATAGAACGAGCTCTGAGACGTGGAAACTCTGCTGACCGCAATCCCTAATCCTCTCCAACCATACACTAGAGGCAGCCGTGGATTGCGCCTAATGCTCCCTATGCAACTCGGCACAGCCTGAGAAACTAGCTAGCCTGAAGATAGAAAATAAGCCTACCTTGCCTCAGAGAAATACCCCAAAGGAAAAGGCAGCCCCCACATATAATGACTGTGAGTTAAGATGAAAAGACAAACGTAGAGATGAAATAGATTTAGCAAAGTGAGGCCCGACTTTCTGAACAGAGCGAGGATAGGAAAGGTAACTTTGCGGTCAACACAAAACCCTACAAACAACCACGCAAAGGGGGCAAAAAGACCCTCCGTACCGAACTAACGGCACGGAGGTACACCCTCTGCGTCCCAGAGCTTCCAGCAAGCAAGAAAAAACAAATAAGCAATGCTGGACAGAAAAAACAGCAAACAAAATAGCAAAAGCGGAACTTAGCTATGCAGAGCAGCAGGCCACAGGACGATCCAGGAGGAGACAGGTCCAATACTAGAACATTGACTGGAAGCCAGGATCAAAGCACTAGGTGGAGTTAAATAGAGCAGCACCTAACGACTTCACCACATCACCTGAGGAAGGAAACTCAGAAGCCGCAGTACCACTCTCCTCCACCAACGGAAGCTCACAGAGAGAATCAGCCGAAGTACCACTTGTGACCACAGGAGGGAGCTCTGCCACAGAATTCACAACACATAGGCATTTTTACAATTTTCTGAGAACAAGGGGGACAATATTACGATTTTGTAGCTGTATTATAGAGGACACAACTACTGTAATGAGGCAAAAATAAATCATTATTACTTTAAAGCGTCGACAATAGTTGACATTATTACTGTTTCAAGGGACAAAGGAAGCCATATTTATGGAATAGCAGGCACAAAGCAAGGCATTAATATTGTGTGGAAGGACAGAGGAGGCAATTAGAGCAGCATCATAATGTGGTGCACTTAGAGAACCACAATTATTGTGTGAGGGCCTAAAGGGGGCACTTCTACTGTTTGGATACACTGCAAAAAATCATTGCTGATGCGTGGGGTACAAAACATGGCACTATTACCTTGTGACGCACAAAAGAAGACACTTTTACTTTTTGTTTCACATTTGCAGCCTGTGGCACAATATGGGCAGTATCTGTTTGATACTGGTACTTTGGTAGCAGTATTAATAACTACTATAGTTTGCCAGGTAGTTATTGTCACGAGTGTGTCACGTCAACCTGGGAGTAGAAGATCACTGCATATAGTTAATGGCTGATCTTCCATTTAGCCTGTATATTTGGGTTCCATATTAAATGAATTTGGAATCCTTTGGTGCTGAACAGGTTAGCGACCCTTTCTATGCTTGTCAGTAACTTGCAGAACCATTTTCAGCTGCTTCTGATTGGGTCATTATCTCTCCCTATAAAACCTGGCCAGACACTCTCTGTCTTGCCAGTGAAAGCTTTGCTTCCTAGCTCCTTGGAGGTGCAGTGCTGTATTGGAGATTGTGTTGCTACTGAAGATTGTTGAGTGCTGTTTTTGGTATATGTCTTCTTCTTTATTCCTTTTCCCATTTGGCTAGTACCTGCCTATCCTTTCTTATATATCTCCCTACCCTTGGTGAATGTTTTTGTATGTAAGTTGCTTTTTGTTATCCGTTTGTTTTACGTGTTTATACACTAACATATGTGTCCCAGACCTCCTGGGGGAGGGGACAGCTCAGGGAATAACAGGAGCATAGTAAGGTCAATGGCCTCTCTACCATCAAGAGTACCCCCAGGGCAGTGATAACTAGGGTCCCAGTTCCAATGACAGTTGGAGGTCCCCTTTCCTTAGCAAAGACCGTCACAGCGTGACAGTTATAACATAATTATTTCTGAAGTACAGTATTTTGGTGCAATGTAAGCAACATAGCAGTTTTAGAAGTTTGGTAAAAAATTGCAGCAACATAAAACATTGAGTTAGCAACACAATGGGAAGTTTGGGTGGGTTGGGAAACAGCAGGAAGTGTGCTGGAAAGCAAAGAGCTGCAAAATCTGCATACACATGTCATGACTGAAATAAATTTTCATAGTGGTCTGGGCCATACAGAAAAGTGAAAGAATAAAATTAGAGAAGACATAAGCTGTAAAATACTGTATTTAAAGGGAACCCATCATTAGATTCATGCTCTTCTCTAAAAGATGCTGCATTTCAGAGTAAACTTCCTGTCCCGCTCCAGGTGACTGACAGTTCTCTTCCTATGTGTGTCCATAGGAAGGTACCTGTCAGCCATGATGAGCCTGGCAGTGAGAAGCCAGCTGCATACCAGCCTAGAACTTGTCAGCCAAAGCAAATCGTTACCAATCCCAACTGGCTTTTAAAGTAGGGTTGATAATGAAATCAGCAGCATTTCAGAAAAAAGCACCTTACTGTAATGGAGGTTTGGACAGCATGAATCTAATGGTTTAATTTAATTCTACTGTAATTACCTATACAATGTACATACTACCTGTGTAAAACTGGTGTCTATTGCTACACACTACATGCATGATTGTCATATAGGTCTTCACATAAAGAAAAAAGTGGTGCAGGAAAAAGCAGGTATGAACATTTATAAAATGTAAAAATATTTCTTTATTCCGTATCAATTAAGAAGTTTCTGCATCAATACATCTGACACGTTTTTCGTGTTAAAATACACCCTTAAGGCTCGTTTCACATTTGCGTTTTTTGCCGCTGCGTTATAACACAAAAAAAGCATACTTTTTTTCCTATATTTAACATTAAAAACGCATGCTTTTTTTTGTATGCGTTTTGCCGCGTTTGACGATGCATGCGTCGTTTCTATGCTCGCGTTTTGTTGCGGAAATGCAACATGTAGTAATTTCTAGAGGTGTTTTTTTGCGGCAAAAAAACGTATTGCTGTCTATGTAAACGCATGCTTTTTTAAGCACATGCGTTTGGTTGCGTTTTTAAACGCATGCGTTTCAATAGAAAAAAACAAGTCTACACACTGATAAGCCACCCCCCACCATCAAGGTGATAAAGGGACCCATACCCTACCTCTAACCCTAGCCCTAACCCTACCCCTAACCCTAGGGATCCAAACCCTAACCCTAGCCCTAACCCTAACCCTAGGGATCCAAACCCTAACCCTAACCCCCCCACCATCAAGGTAATAAAGGGTTCCTAACCCTAACCCTAGGGATCCAAACCCTAACCCTAACCCTAGGGATCCAAACCCTAACCCTAACCCTAGGGATCCAAACCCTATCCTTAACCCTAACCCTAGGGATCCAAACCCTAACCCTAACCCTAGGGATCCAAACCCTATCCTTAACCCTAACCCTAGGGATCCAAACCCTAACCCTAACCCTAGGGATCCAAACCCTAACCCTAACCCTAGGGATCCAAACCCTAACCCTAACCCTAACCCTAGGGATCCAAACCCTAACCCTAACCCTAGGGATCCAAACCCTAACCCTAACCCTAGGGATCCAAACCCTAACCCTAGGGATCAAAACCCTAACCCTAACCCTAGGGATCCAAACCCTAACCCCCCACCATCAAGGTGATAAAGGGATCCTAACCCTAACCCTAGGGATCCAAACCCTAACCCTAACCCTAGGGATCCAAACCCTAACCCTAACCCTAGGGATCCAAACCCTAACCCTAACCCTAACCCTAGCTATTTCTATTTATAGTGGGCTTTCTAGTTGATTTTTATGATTGGCAGCTGTCACACACTTCTCATCATGCGTTTCAAAAACGCAGACACAGGAAAAAAACGCATGTAAACGCGTAAAAACGCAGCGTTTTTTTTACCGCATGCGAAAATGCATGCGTCTAAAAAACGCAGCGTTTGTACACGTTTACATGCATTTTTCAACACCTGCGTTTGCATTTTAAACACTGTGTTTTTAAACGCAAATGTGAAACTAGCCTAAGTCATAGCAATATCACCAGAGTCGCATCAGAATCTATTTAAAATCGTTGCAAAACAATCAGAACATAGATAACACAATTCTTGTTATATACATCAAAAAACATTATGGACAAGTATATATCATCACACTTATATTATCAATACAAATACATTGTGTCATTACAAAAAATTAAGCCATTGGGCTGTTGACAGCGGCATTTAACTCATGCTTCCCGGAAGCATGTCAATAATCCCACCCATCAGTGACCACTTCACATTATCACGGGTCACTGATGGGTCGGCATGACAACCAGAGGTCTCCAGCAGACTTCTATGGTTGTCATTGCCTGATTGCTATGAGCGCCACCCAGTGGTCAGGGCTTATAGCAAGTGAGCATTTCTGCTACACATAGGCGATCTGATCATCGCCTGTGTGTGGCAGAGCCGTTCAGACAGCTGCAGCTTTTAGTCTCACATGGAGACTATTGGAGAATGCAAAAAGTAAAAAAAAAATTTTTTTTACAAATATTTAAAAAATTTAAAAATATAAAAGTTCAAATTGCCCCCTTTCACCCCATTCAAAATAAAACAATAATAAAAATCAAATATACACATATTTGGTATCGCCACATTCAGAATCGCCCGATCTATCAATATAAAAAAATAATTAACCCGATAGCTAAACAGCGTAGTGAGACAAAAATTCTAAACGTCAGAATAACGTTTTTATGTCAACAAAATGCAATAACGGATGATCAAAAGATTGTATCGCTACCAAAATAGTATCAATAAAAACGCATGCTCGTCACGCAAAAAATAAGCCCTTACACAGCCTAAGATCATGAAAAATAGAGACGCTACGGATCTTGGAAAATGGCGTTTTTCTTAACCAAACTTTGGATTTTTATTTGCACTACTTAAATATAAAAGAACCTAGACATGTTTGGTGTCTATGAAGTCTAATAACCTGGAGAATCATAATGGCAGGTCAGTTCCACTACTGTGGAATTGCCCTTTTTTTTTCAGTTTCACCGCACTTTTATTTTTTTTTCCCTTTTTACAGTACACGAAATGTTAAAACCAATGGTGTCGTTCAAAAGTACAAATTGTCCCTCAAGGAACATGCCCTCACATGGCCATATTGACCAAAAAATAAAAAAGTTATAGCTCTGGGAAGAAGGGGAGTGAAAAACGAAAAAGCAAAGACGAAAATACCTCCGGTCATGAAGCGATTAAGGGCGGAAACGCATCAGAGATGTATTGATGCAGGTCTATTAAGAAACTTCTTTTTTGTTAAATCATATAATTTTTATTAAAACATAACAAAATACAACACAAGTATTACATGACAATACTCATTTTCTATAATTCATCATAACACCAAACCCCCCCTCCCATGGAGACCCCCTCAAAAACAGACGCTACTTCCTTGACTATTAACAATATTCAACAATAATACAATTCACCATAAATATTACATTACAATAGAATATACAGGTGTTACTTTATCTAATACTATCCAACCATGCCTGCCATAATCTATGGAAATATTCCTGTTTATTCCTTTTAATATAAATATTTCTTTCCAGTTGTATAATATAATTTGTTTGAGCAATAAATTCCCGTCTCGACGGGGGCTCTTCTCTAATCCAATATTTTGCTATAAATTTTCTGGTAATAAACAATAATCAGGCAATTACTATTTTGATCGTGCTGTCTGTTTCTATTTCCTCCACATACCCCAATATACATGTCAGTGGGTCCCTAGGGACAGTACACCCATATGCCACTCCAATACTGTTCAACACCGCAATCCAAAAGGAAGATAATCTGGGACAATGCCAAAGCATATGCAATATACCTGCTCAAGACTGCGAACGCCTCGGGCAGTCAGAATTAGGCTGCAACACTGCTTTGAATAACATATCAGGGGTTCTATGCACCCTGTGAATCACGTATAACTGTGACAATCTCCCAGGTTCACTCATAGATATCTTGGGTACATATTCCAGAATAGACTCCCACTTATCATCATTTATCTCTCCCACATCTGTCTCCCACTTCTCTCGAGCTTTGATAGGGTGTCATTCCAAAAAAGTATGAAGCAGGTCACCATATACCTCAGATATCGCCCCTTTCGTTCCACTACTTTTAAGTATAAAATCTATCATGAGATCCGTTTGAATTACTATAGGCCCTCTCCTACTTTGTGTCTGAAATGCGTGCTGAACCCGTCTATATTGAAAGAGGTTTGGCCTTGGGATCCGAAATTCTCCCTGCAACATCTCCCATGATTAAAGCTTCCCCTGGTATATCAGTTGATATATCAAGCTAATTCCCACCTCTTTCCACTCACCAAACCCCTCCATTTTACTAAACTCCTGAAAATAGATATTCCCCCATATAGTCGAGAACCTAGTGAAGTGAGTCACACGCCTAACCTGTTTAGTTTTCTTCCACACCTTATGAATTAACTTTATGGTAGGATAGCAAGGTCCCCCCTCTTAAAATGTCCTGCCTACAGACCCATACTCAATGGTAAAGTCTTTAGTAAGTGTCCCAAACTGGATGGTGTCCTTCCCCTCCCAACGTATCTCCCCAGCCCCTAAGGTGCTGGCTTTGTGCAGAAAGGAAGTACAACCAGGGATTAGGGAGCGCCTGACCTACTTCCTTGTTCGGTCTTTGTAATGTTTATTGTTTAAGTCTCGGACTCTTCTTACCGCACACTAATTCTCCAAATAGTGACATTATTCTGCGGAACCTACTCATTGGGATCCAGATGGGGGAATTATGCAGCACATATAGTAACTCTACCTCTCTGGTACAATACCCTTCCCCATCTATTGGCAATACACATGATTTGTCCCAGTTAATTAGCAATCCTGATATATGTCCAAATCCCTCAATTAACTGAACTACATTGCTCCAGGCTTCCCCAGAATTCTCCAAAAATAGCAGAATATCATCCGCATAAAGAGCTAGTCTCTCTTCTGCATCCCCATATATAAACCCCTTCACCTCCTGCGACCTCCTTATTTGGCAGCTAGTGGCTCCACAGCCAGTGCAAACAGCAACGGGGACAATGGACACCCCTGTCTCGTACCACAAAACAGCGGAAAACTCTCCGATAATGTATCATTCACTTTGATTCTGGCCACTGGCGAGGAGTACAGATTAAGAAACTTCTTAATGGATACTGAATAAAGAAATATTTTTCCATTTTATAAGTGGTTGTTTCTGCTTTTTGCAACATCACTTTTTTTTCTCTTGTTTTTGATGGCCAGCAGAGCAAGCAGGTCCCACCTGAAAAGCGGAGTCTGATACATATGCAGAGTGGTGAGTTCATTTCAACTATATATGTCATTACATATAGGTTTTTATTCAGTAATGGTATCGCAATATTATTCACTAAATAGTAGTAATATTGGTGCCTTGAACAATGGTATTATGGTAATTCTGGTATTTGTTCTGTATAATGTGTATTTTTCAGCCATAGTTTGAAGATTAAATTTCCCTACTGCAGTTGGTTCTGATATAGTGGTTTTTTGATAACTATATATTTGTGCTGACAATGTATAGTGGGATTATCTTTGTATATCATATAGCTCCATTATTATTTATTTACAGTATATGCAGGGCCAGCATTAGGGCAGGGAAAACTTGGCATTTGCTAAGGACCCCCAGTTCCCCGGGGCCCCCTGCCACTTGAGTGCCACTAATAGTGGCAGAGCATGCAGCCACTATGGGACCCTTGAGTCAGGGGGGCCCGTTGCCTGCTCCAGCTTCTGGATGCCACCTGCACCTGGCATTACACATTCAACTGTATCAGCATCTTAGATACAGCAGTGATGAGGAGGGAGCATGACGCTCTCTCCCATCATTCCCCCTGTCTGAAGCAGCTGGCTAGATGACTTCACTTAGTCGCACCACACTGTGCCGGGCAGTGGAGCTGCTGAGGAGACGTGCTGCACAGACTGGAGCAGCGGTGGAACAAAGAGAGGTGGGTATTGTATTTTTTAAAATCAGTGAGTACGTTGTGGCCATAACACTGAAGGACGATGGGGGCTGCATTACACTATATGGGGGCTGCATTATACTATATGGGGTGTGCATTTTATTATATGAGAACTGCGTTATACTATATGGGGCTGCATTATACTGTATGGGGACTGCATTATACTATATTGGTGGCTGCATTATACTATATGGGTGACTGCATTATACTATATGGGGGCTGGATTATACTTTTTGGGGGCTGCATTATACTTTTTGGGGGGCTGCATACACTATATGGGGTAGCATTATACTATATGGGGCTACATAATACTACATGTGGCTGCATTTTACTATATGGGGGCTGCATTTTCTAAATGGGAGCTGCATTATACCATATGAGGGCTGCAATATACCATATGTGTTGTGAATTCTGTGGCCAAGCTCCCTCCTGTGGTCGAGAGTGGTACTTCGGCTGGTTCTGTCTATGAGCTTCCTTTGGTGGATGAGAGTGGTACTGCGGCTTCTGAGTTTCCTTCCTCAGGTGATGAGGTTAAGTCGTTAGGTGCTGCTCTATTTAACTCCACCTGGTGCTTTGATCCTGGCCTCCAGTCAATGTTCTAGTATTGGTCTTGCTTCCTCCTGGATCGTTCCTGTGGCCTGTCTATCCTGCATAAGCTAAGTTTTGCTTGTGTTATTTTTGTTTGCTATTTTTTCTGTCCAACTTGCTATATTGGTTTTTCTTGCTTGCTGGAAGCTCTGAGACGCAGAGGGAGCACCTCCGTACCGTTAGTCGGTGCGGAGGGTCTTTTTGCCCCTCTGCGTGGTTGTTTGTAGGTTTTTGTGTTGACCGCAAAGCTATCTTTCCTATCCTCGGTCTATTCAGTAAGTCGGGCCTCACTTTGCTAAATCTATTTCATCTCTGTGTTTGTATTTTCATCTTTACTCACAGTCATTATATGTGGGGGGCTGCCTTTTCCTTTGGGGAATTTCTCTGAGGCAAGGTAGGCTTATTTTTCTATCTTCAGGGCTAGTTAGTTTCTCAGGCTGTGCCGAGTTGCATAGGGAGCGTTAGGCGCAATCCACGGCTACCTCTAGTGTGGTGTGATAGGATTAGGGATTGCGGTCAGCAGAGTTTCCACGTCTCAGAGCTCGTCCTATGTTTTTGGTAAATGTCAGGTCACTTTGTGTACTCTGAACTTCAATGTCCATTGTGGTTCTGAATTACCTGTTCATAACACATATGATGCTGCATTATACTATATGGGGGTTACATTATACTATATGGTGGCTACATTATACAATATTGGGGCTGCATTATACTAGATGGGTCTGCATTATACCATATTGGGGCTGCATTATACCATATTGGGTCTGCAATACACCATATGAGGCTGCATTATACTATATGAGGGCTGCATTATACTATATGGGGCTACATTATACAATATTGGGACTGCATTATATTAGATGGAGCTGCATTATGCTGTATGGGGCGGCATTGTACTATGTACTTTATGGGGCAGCATTGTACTATGTACTGTATGGGGCAGCATTATACAATATGGGAACTGCATTATACTTTTTGGGGGGCTGCATTATACTATATGGAGCTACATTATACTACATGGGGCTATATTATACTACAGGGGGCTACCTTATACTGTATGGGGGCTACATTTTACATTATGGGGGGTGCATTATACTATATGGGGGCTGCATTATAGCATATGGGGGCTGCATTATACCAATCAAGGACTATAGTCTGTGTATTATACTATATGTACTATATGTGGAGTGCATTATACTCTATCAAGGACTATGGGAAGTGCATTCTGCTATATGTACTACATGGGGCAGCAAAATACTCTATCAAGGACTGTGGGGTGTGTTCATTATACTATGTGTACTATATGGGAGCTGCTTTCTACTCTATCGAGGTGAGGTGAGATGTACATTATACTATGTGTATTATATGGGGGCTGCATTATACTCCATTGAGGACTAAGGAGTGCATTATACTATGTGTACTATTTGGGGGCTGCATTATACTCTATCGAGGACTATGGGGTGTGTTATACTGTATGGAGGACTATGAGGAATGCATTATACTATGGGGATTGCATTATACTATATAGAGGACTATGGGGTGTATTATACTATGTCGATCAGCATGGAGTGTATTATACTAAATGAGCAAAATTCTGCCTATTCATCAAATGATTGGATTGTTTATGCCGGAACTAAAATCATTGCTCTCAGCAGCACATCACCCAGTGAAAACTGCAGATATGATGCTGATGACATAATACTGTATGGGGATAAATTGATCTATTAGTGATCATTCTGTCCCCATCATTCTTTGTCAGCCGGTGTAAAGAGTCCGGGAAACAAGCATAGAATGATTTCAATATTGTCGATTGCACTCGTTTAATTGTGGATATTACATAGTACTGAATACAGTTCTTTTGAATTATTCTATATTCTTAAACATTTACTATTAAAATTTCGGTATATAGAAGTATTCATTTTCTTCTGACCTTCACATATTCCTGTTATGTACGTGATTACAACTCATTCGGACATAATTCTATGACAGCCTTGTATGTGTGAAATTTACATGTCAATTCAAAGTAAAGTGTTTATTTTCACAAGCAGAGTATAAGAATTCTTACCTCCGCAGACTTTGCCTTCTAGGTCTTCACACTGCCGATCATCACATTCACAATGTTTTCCATACACCCTGATGTCTCCAGGTGGAAAACAAGTGCACTGACCACATTCACATTTCCCTGAGGTACAAAATATCCACATTAGTCACATCATTTTTGTAGCACAGAATAATTACATTCTCTGATGAAAAAAGTATCCAATCTGCATCTTACTACCATTATCTTAAGAAGTATGGCAGAGGATAAAACCATGTAAAATACAAAAGTGAGCAAGATGCGTCACAAGTAGGGATGAGCGAACGTGCTCGGTATTACTCGGATATCACTCGGCGAGCATTAGCCACTACTTGGATTTGAAGCTTGAATCCCCGCCCCACATGATTGTCGTCAGACAATAAACATGTGGGGATTGCCTGCGAGTCACTGTAATGCCGTAGCCATCTTGGTAGTGGCATTAATGTGATTGGTTGGCTGTATCACATCATCAGGTATTATAAAATAACAGGCGCCATCACGCTCGGCACAGTGACACCATTGCACAGCTCAGGGACAGTTCTTATTGGAGGGAGAGAGCAGTTGCCCAGGACTGTGAATGCACAGTTTAAAGAATCAGAGTCCTATAGTGTTGATACTGGTGCTGATGCAGGACCATCATACTTCTAAGGGCTAATCTTGTGCTTTGCTGTTTGTCTCAGATATATTCAGCATTTTGCCTAGGGAGGGACAATTTCAGGAGCAGGGAGAGTGGCAGAATTCAGTTGCTAGGCATGGATTAGGGCCTTGCATTCCTTTGCTAAATATATATCTGCTGTACTTGACCACATTCTTTTTTTTGGGGGGTGAGAAAATTTACTGTATTGTCATCCATTGAGTATTATGTAGTGATGAGCAAGCGCAAAAATGCTCTGGTGCTCGTTCCTCGGGTTGAGAAAATTGGAATGCTCGGGTGCTCGACCCGAGCAACGAGCGCACTTTAAGTCTATTGGAAACTCGAGCATTTTTGCCGCGGCCCCACCAAAGGTCTTTAGAGGATCTACAAACAGTGGAAATTGTTGGGAACATTGCTCAAATGACATAGGAACATCATGGGGAAGACCCCTGGAAGCATTTCTGACTCCCAGGTCACTGCTGTGAACAATGTTCTTACGCCACTTTCACAGACTCACCAAAAGACATACAAAAGCAAAACCAAAATGGATTTTCTGGGAAATACAGTGCCTTTCGAAAGTATTCGGCCCCCTGGAACTTTTCAACCTTTTACCACATATCATGCTTCAAACATAAAGATACCAAATGTACATTTTTGGTGAAGAATCAACAAGTGGAACACAATTGTGAAGTTGAATGAAATTTATTGGTTATTTTAAATTTTTGTGGAAATTCAAAAACTGAAAAGTGGGGCGTGCAATATTATTCAGCCCCTTTAACTTAATACTTTGTTGCGCCACCTTTTGCTGCGATTACAGCTGCAAGTTGCTTGGGTTTTGTCTCTATCAGTATTGTACATCAAGAGACAGAAATTCTTGCCCATTCTTCCTTGGCAAACAGCTCGAGCTCAGTGAGGTTTGATGGAGATCGTTTGTGAACAGCAGTTTTCAGCTCTTTCCACAGATTCTCGATTGGATTGAGTTCTGGACTTTGACTTGGCCATTCTAACACCTGGATACGTTTATTTGTGAACCATTCCATTGTAGATTTTGCTTTGTTTGGGATCATTGTCTTGTCTTAGCTGGCCATGTGGTGTGTGACATGTAGGGGATGTAAATGTGTATATTATACCTTCTTCTCCTCAACCCATTAAGTATGTTCAATGTGTATTATTAAAGTGTTCATACACGGTGGTACTGCTACTCATAAAATGTATTGTCAATGTGTACAAGAGTATTGCTACACCTTATGCATACTACTCTACATATTTATATATTGTTTGCCATATATTGCACATATAGTGTTAGGGAAAGTTTTTCCCCGAGCCTGGTATCGTGATAAGGGCATAGTGTCCATAGTTGGCCATTAGAGGGGGGCATTGTAGTGCACAGCTAGAATAGGAGGGGCACAGTGGCATAAGATACTGAGAGCTTCCTACTTTTAGTCAGTTGGAGTCAGGGCCTGTGCAGCTCACAGGGCTGCCTGACCAGAAGTCGCTGTGCCCTGCAACATTAAAGAAGGGGCCCAGCATAGTACAGCTGCAAGGAAAGGATTCCTCTAGGAGGAAAAGAGAATGGAAGCACTGCGGATGCAGCTGAAGGAAGTCTGTCCTTATAGAGCAAGAAGACAGGTCAGCATGGTCACTACACACGAGATGTGGCAGATCTTTGCCTGGGTGTCAGTACTTAAAACCAGGGTGACACAGTATAGGACTCCCCCCATGTGAGGCAAGAATTCCAGAATAGATTCTGTGGAAAGAAGCGGTGCAACCCGGGGCTGAATATAGAGAAGAAAAGGTCAGAGCAGGGACAAAGAAGAATGAGTTGTATGTGTTACCCGAAGTGCCTGTAATTGATCAAGCTGTGCTGAGTAAAGTTGTCGTTGAAGTTGACCCGGAGTGTATCTCATTTTTTTCCAGAGCCGTCTGTGAGGAAACCACCCCCATACCAGGCAAGTATAGATGGTGCAGAAAGCCAGCTCAGAGGTAACGCAGCGGATAAATGTGAACGTTTATGGGGAAGGTTTACTGTCGGCCATGACTATCACTCTAGCACCCCCTGGCACTTCCTTCAAAAACATCGTGTTTAATGAAGGAAGGACTCCAAGTAACAAAGCCTATTTTTATAAGGTAATCAGGCGGTCTTTACTATTCTTAAAGGGTCAGCAGTCAACCCTCACTATTCTTAGAGAGCCATCAGCTGGCTATGCTTTGTTGTTCCCATTATTAAGCAGTGGGCCTCCTATCATGTTATTGCGTATGCAGTGAGTGGCAGGGCTGCTCAAAATTTGGGCGCACCCCAATACCCCTTTGACGAGACTTGCAGGAAGGCCACCTGAAAGTAATGTTCCCATTATTATGAACTTTGTACTCCCATACAGTTTGCCTGTACAGTGAATGCAAGGCCTGCCCAAATTTAGACACATCCCAATACCCCTTAGAACAGCCACCCCAATACCCCTTGGAACAGTCACCCCAATACCCCTTTGAAGAGCCATACAGGATGGCCACCTGAAAGCATTGTTCCCATTATTAGAAATTTGGTACTGCCATACTGTTTGCCTATGCATTTAATGCAAGGCCTGCCCTACCCCAAAGTTAAGCACACCCCAAAAACCCTTTGAACAGATGTCCTGGATGGCCACATGAAATGAAAGTTCCCATGATTAGGAATTTTTTACTCCTATAGTGTTAGCCCATGAAGTCAATGCAAGGCCTGTTCCAAATTTGGACGCACCCCAATAAACCTTTGAACAGATGTCCTGGATGGCCACCTGAAAGCATTGTTACCAGTATTAGAAATGTGGTATTCCCATACTGTTTGCCTATGCATTTAATGGAAGGCCTGCCATGCTCCAAAGTTAAATGCACCCCAAAAATCCTTTGAACAGAGGTCCTGGATGGCCACATGAAACCAAAGTTCCCATTATTATGAATTTTGTACTCCTATAGTGTTTGCCCATGAAGTGAATGCAAGGCCTGCTCCAAATTTGGATGCACCCCAACAGATGTCCTGGATGGCCACCTGAAAGCATTATTCCCATTATTAGAAATTTGGTACTCCCATACTGTTTGCCTATGCAGTGATATGTTGAGCCAGAAGAACCAAACATAGTAACATAGTTAGTAAGGCCAAAAAAAGACATTTGTCCATCCAGTTCAGCCTATATTCCGTCAGAATAAATCCCCAGATCTAAGTCCTTCTAAAGAAACTAATAACATGTATGATATAATATTGTTATGCTCCAGGAAGACATCCAGGCCTCTCTTGAACCCCTTGACTGAGTTCGCCATCACCACCTCCTCAGGCAAGGAATTCCAGATACTCACAGCCCTAACAGTAAAGAATCCTCTTCTATGTTGGTGTAAAAACCTTCACTCCTCCAGATTCAGCCCCCTTGTGACCGTCACCTTCATTGGAGAATGTCAGTGTTGAGGATGAAGACCCAGCATTGGAGTATTGCAGTGTTGAGGCTAAACACCCGGCAGTGTAGTAGTTCAGTGTTGATGAAGAACATGCATTGGAGAATTTCAATGTTGAGGATGAAGACCTGGCTATGGAGAATGCCAGTGCTGAGTCAGAAGAAACTGTAGTGGTGAATTGCATTGTTGAGGCTGAAGAACCTTTATTGGTGAATTGCAGTGGTGAGCTTGAAGAACCTGCATAGGAGAATTGCAGTGTTGAGGCTGAACACCCGGCAATGGAGCATTGTAGTGTTGAGCCCGAAGGACCAGCAATGGAGAATTGCAGTGTTGAGGCTGAACACCCAGCAGTGGAGCATTTAAGTGTTGAGCCTAAAGAAGAACCAGCAATGGAGAATTGTAGTGTTGAGGATGAATACCCAGCAGTGGAGCATTGTAGTTATGAGGCTGAGCACTCAGAATTGGGGCATTTGTGTTGAGCTTGAAGAACCAGCAGTGGAGAATTGCAGTGTTGAGGATGAAGAACTGGCAGTGGAGAATTGCATTGTCGAAGCCGACCAACCAACAAAGTTCACATTATTAGGAAGTGGGTCTCCCATACTGTTTGACTATGCAGTGAATGCAATGCCTGCACCAAATTTGGACGAACCCTAATACCTCTTAGAAGTGACGTGGAGGAGGGCCTCCACGTTCCCATTCCAAAGGAGCGGTTCTCCTATACTTGAAATGCCCATGCTGTAAGTGTATGGGATGACAAACATTTCCCCCTGGGGGGTATAGAGCAATCTACTGTCAAAAAATTTGGTTTACGAGTATCATAAACACCCTTGAAATCAATAATGTAAGTGTTGCATCATGGACCATGGTCACCATGGTGATCTACTGGTGGTAGATGAAGAGGAGAAGGAGGAGGAAGACAACAGCAAATAGGCCACATCAGGAAGTGTATACCCATATGTGGGTGTGAAGAGGTGCATGGTAATAGAAATCCCAAAAAAGACACTGGATTTGAGTTTGTTTTGCTACTATCATCCGGTGGTGTAGAGAAGTCTGGCCCAATCCAGCCTTTGTTAATTTTTATAAGAGTCAGCCTGTCAGCATTTTCAGTTGACAGGCAGATGAGCTTATCAGTTATAATTCCACCAATGGCACTAAATAACCACTCTGACAAAACGCTAGCGGCAGGGCAGGCCAGGACCTCCAAGGTGAAGAGAGCCAGTTCATGCAATGTGTCCAGCTTGGATAACCAATAATTATAAGGTACAGAGGAAACACAGAGGACATTGGTACGGTCAGCAAGGTACTCCCTCGGCATCTTCCAAAACATTGCACTCCTTGTGAGAGTACCCCGCTCCTCAGGGCCAGTGCGATGGGAGGGTCTGAGAAAAGTCACCCAGAACTTTGCCATTATTCCCCTGCCTCTGCTGGATTGGAGTTGTGTCTCTCGCCTGTACTCCTTGCTTGTCCAACGAACTGTGACCTCTGCCACCAGAATTTTCAGATGGGGATTTTTTTAAATAATTCCTCAACAAGGGCCCTCTGGTACTGCACCATTTTAATACACCTGTTTGCCTCTGGAATAAGCGATAGAAACTTTTCCTTGTAGCCTTGGTCTAGAAGTGTCACCAACCAGTAATGACTGTCACTAGTGTTGAGCGATACCTTCCGATATCGGAAAGTATCGGTATCGGTTTGGATCGGCCGATATTCAAAAAATATCGGATATCGCCGATACCGATACCCGATCCCAATGCAAGTCAATGGGACCAAAATATCGGAATTAAAATAAACCCTTTCTTTCCTTGTAGGTTCATTCTACATGAAGGAAAACAACTAAGAATAATGCCGGATGTATTTGGGGAGGTGGCGGAGACATTAAAGTCATAGAGGTTTATCCCAATCAAATAGAATAGCATGTTTTTTGTTTTTTTTTAAGACGTTCGGAGTGACAAAGATATTGACTATGTAAATTTTTTTTTTATTTTGTCAGATATTGATGTTTCACTATTCCACGCCCTTCCCCTTCTTTTTTTTCTTTTTTTTTTTCTTTTCCCACACTTTCATCTTCATCATCATCAGCATCTTTGACATCAACTTCTTCACCTTATTCATCTTCTTCTTCATCTTCTACCTATTTTTTTTTTTTTATTACATTCTTCATATTCATTTTATTCAACTATTATTATTCTTCTTATTCTACATATTCTTTTTATTCCACTGTTATTATTCTTCCTATTCTACTTCTTCATCATATTCTCATTTGTGACAGGCATTCCCGTAGTTGTTATCTATAAAAGTTTGAAGATTACACCTTCCGTTCTGCCAGTCACAAAAGTTACATTTGTCCGCGTTCAGTTTGGCCTGCAGCATCAGGCTTTATCCAGGGGCACCACGAGGAGGAACGGACTCACCCCCATACACTGCTTAGTCTTCTTCTGCATATAATTTAGATAATATCTTTTGCTCTGATATTAAGTCTTATGCTTAATGTTCTTCTGCTCTTTGTTCTGCAGCCTCTTGTTCTTCTGCTTCTCGGTCTTCCATGTTGTCGTCTCCAGGGTCGTCGTCTCCAGTGTCGTCATCTCCGCCGTCGTCGTCTCCGCCGTCGTCGTCGTCGTCATCGGGGTGGTCTTCCGTGTCGTCGTCATCGTGGTGGTCTTCCGGGTCGTCGACGTTAGGGTCTTCAACTTGGAAATGTAGCAGAAGGTACAAGAAGGCTGAGAAAATGCCAAGAACCAGCTGATGGAACTGGAACTCGGATGGCTACCCGAAGGTTCAAGAGCCTATGGAACTACCGAGGACCAGCTGACGTTACTGGAACCCGGTTACTAAGCAGGAGGTACCCGTGCTAAAAAGCACTACCAAGGACCGCCTGACGTTGACGGAACTCGGATACCCAGAAGGAGGCACCTAAGCCAAAGGCTCTGCCCGGAACCAGCTGACGTTACTGGAACCAGGATGGGGAGCAGAAGGTACAAGAGCAAAAGACACTGCCGAGAACCAGCTGACGGTACTGGAACCCGGATGGGTAGCCGAAGGTCCAAGAGCCAATGGAACTACCGAGGACCAGCTGACGTTACTGGAACCCGGTTACTAAGCAGGAGGTACCCGTGCCTGAAAGCACTACCAAGGACCACCTGACGTTGGTGGAACTTGGATACCCAGAAGGAGGCACCTAAGCCAAAGGCTCTGCCCGGAACCAGCTGACGGTACTGGAACCAGGATGGGGAGCAGAAGGTACAAGAGCAAAAGACACTGCCGAGAACCAGCTGACGGTGCTGGAACCAGGTGGTGGACCCGAAGGTCCACAGGAGAGGAGAGAACAGCTAGGCCGCGAGGCAGCCGCAGTTACCGAACCCCAACAGTCCTACAGGGGGAGCTGGGCCTACTGGCACTACAGAACCAGCCTTGACTACCAGTTCACGCAGCCCACATAGGAAGCTCCTAAACTGGAGGCACCCTGGAGTTGGCTAACCCGACCGCACCACGACGAGGCAAGCATAGGTGTCTCAGTGAGCTTGACACAACCCGGAAACAGCTGACGGTGCTGAAACCAGGCTTGGCACGAGGGAGTACCTGTGACAAAAACACTGCCGAGAACCAGCTGGCGGTGCTGGAACCCGGATGCGTTGCCCCAGTGTGCAAGAGCCAATGGCACGACCGAGGACCAGCTGACGGTGCTGGAACCCGGTTACTAAGCTGTAGGTGCCCGCGCTTAAAAGCACTACCAAGGACCGCCTGGCGTTGGCGGAACTCGGATACCCAGGAGGAGGCACCTAAGCCAAAGGCTCGGCCCGGAACCAGCTGACGGTGCTGGAACCAGGTGGTGGACCCGAAGGTCCACAGGAGAGGAGAGAACAGCTAGGCCGCGAGGCAGCCGCAGTTACCGAACCCCAACAGTCCTACAGGGGGAGCTGGGCCTACTGGCACTACAGAACCAGCCTTGACTACCAGTTCACGCAGCCCACATAGGAAGCTCCTAAACTGGAGGCACCCTGGAGTTGGCTAACCCGACCGCACCACGACGAGGCAAGCATAGGTGTCTCAGTGAGCTTGACACAACCCGGAAACAGCTGACGGTGCTGAAACCAGGCTTGGCACGAGGGAGTACCTGTGACAAAAACACTGCCGAGAACCAGCTGGCGGTGCTGGAACCCGGATGCGTTGCCCCAGTGTGCAAGAGCCAATGGCACGACCGAGGACCAGCTGACGGTGCTGGAACCCGGTTACTAAGCTGTAGGTGCCCGCGCTTAAAAGCACTACCAAGGACCGCCTGGCGTTGGCGGAACTCGGATACCCAGGAGGAGGCACCTAAGCCAAAGGCTCGGCCCGGAACCAGCTGACGGTGCTGGAACCAGGTGGTGGACCCGAAGGTCCACAGGAGAGGAGAGAACAGCTAGGCCGCGAGGCAGCCGCAGTTACCGAACCCCAACAGTCCTACAGGGGGAGCTGGGCCTACTGGCACTACAGAACCAGCCTTGACTACCAGTTCACGCAGCCCACATAGGAAGCTCCTAAACTGGAGGCACCCTGGAGTTGGCTAACCCGACCGCACCACGACGAGGCAAGCATAGGTGTCTCAGTGAGCTTGACACAACCCGGAAACAGCTGACGGTGCTGAAACCAGGCTTGGCACGAGGGAGTACCTGTGACAAAAACACTGCCGAGAACCAGCTGGCGGTGCTGGAACCCGGATGCGTTGCCCCAGTGTGCAAGAGCCAATGGCACGACCGAGGACCAGCTGACGGTGCTGGAACCCGGTTACTAAGCTGTAGGTGCCCGCGCTTAAAAGCACTACCAAGGACCGCCTGGCGTTGGCGGAACTCGGATACCCAGGAGGAGGCACCTAAGCCAAAGGCTCGGCCCGGAACCAGCTGACGGTGCTGGAACCAGGTGGTGGACCCGAAGGTCCACAGGAGAGGAGAGAACAGCTAGGCCGCGAGGCAGCCGCAGTTACCGAACCCCAACAGTCCTACAGGGGGAGCTGGGCCTACTGGCACTACAGAACCAGCCTTGACTACCAGTTCACGCAGCCCACATAGGAAGCTCCTAAACTGGAGGCACCCTGGAGTTGGCTAACCCGACCGCACCACGACGAGGCAAGCATAGGTGTCTCAGTGAGCTTGACACAACCCGGAAACAGCTGACGGTGCTGAAACCAGGCTTGGCACGAGGGAGTACCTGTGACAAAAACACTGCCGAGAACCAGCTGGCGGTGCTGGAACCCGGATGCGTTGCCCCAGTGTGCAAGAGCCAATGGCACGACCGAGGACCAGCTGACGGTGCTGGAACCCGGTTACTAAGCTGTAGGTGCCCGCGCTTAAAAGCACTACCAAGGACCGCCTGGCGTTGGCGGAACTCGGATACCCAGGAGGAGGCACCTAAGCCAAAGGCTCGGCCCGGAACCAGCTGACGGTGCTGGAACCAGGTGGTGGACCCGAAGGTCCACAGGAGAGGAGAGAACAGCTAGGCCGCGAGGCAGCCGCAGTTACCGAACCCCAACAGTCCTACAGGGGGAGCTGGGCCTACTGGCACTACAGAACCAGCCTTGACTACCAGTTCACGCAGCCCACATAGGAAGCTCCTAAACTGGAGGCACCCTGGAGTTGGCTAACCCGACCGCACCACGACGAGGCAAGCATAGGTGTCTCAGTGAGCTTGACACAACCCGGAAACAGCTGACGGTGCTGAAACCAGGCTTGGCACGAGGGAGTACCTGTGACAAAAACACTGCCGAGAACCAGCTGGCGGTGCTGGAACCCGGATGCGTTGCCCCAGTGTGCAAGAGCCAATGGCACGACCGAGGACCAGCTGACGGTGCTGGAACCCGGTTACTAAGCTGTAGGTGCCCGCGCTTAAAAGCACTACCAAGGACCGCCTGGCGTTGGCGGAACTCGGATACCCAGGAGGAGGCACCTAAGCCAAAGGCTCGGCCCGGAACCAGCTGACGGTGCTGGAACCAGGTGGTGGACCCGAAGGTCCACAGGAGAGGAGAGAACAGCTAGGCCGCGAGGCAGCCGCAGTTACCGAACCCCAACAGTCCTACAGGGGGAGCTGGGCCTACTGGCACTACAGAACCAGCCTTGACTACCAGTTCACGCAGCCCACATAGGAAGCTCCTAAACTGGAGGCACCCTGGAGTTGGCTAACCCGACCGCACCACGACGAGGCAAGCATAGGTGTCTCAGTGAGCTTGACACAACCCGGAAACAGCTGACGGTGCTGAAACCAGGCTTGGCACGAGGGAGTACCTGTGACAAAAACACTGCCGAGAACCAGCTGGCGGTGCTGGAACCCGGATGCGTTGCCCCAGTGTGCAAGAGCCAATGGCACGACCGAGGACCAGCTGACGGTGCTGGAACCCGGTTACTAAGCTGTAGGTGCCCGCGCTTAAAAGCACTACCAAGGACCGCCTGGCGTTGGCGGAACTCGGATACCCAGGAGGAGGCACCTAAGCCAAAGGCTCGGCCCGGAACCAGCTGACGGTGCTGGAACCAGGTGGTGGACCCGAAGGTCCACAGGAGAGGAGAGAACAGCTAGGCCGCGAGGCAGCCGCAGTTACCGAACCCCAACAGTCCTACAGGGGGAGCTGGGCCTACTGGCACTACAGAACCAGCCTTGACTACCAGTTCACGCAGCCCACATAGGAAGCTCCTAAACTGGAGGCACCCTGGAGTTGGCTAACCCGACCGCACCACGACGAGGCAAGCATAGGTGTCTCAGTGAGCTTGACACAACCCGGAAACAGCTGACGGTGCTGAAACCAGGCTTGGCACGAGGGAGTACCTGTGACAAAAACACTGCCGAGAACCAGCTGGCGGTGCTGGAACCCGGATGCGTTGCCCCAGTGTGCAAGAGCCAATGGCACGACCGAGGACCAGCTGACGGTGCTGGAACCCGGTTACTAAGCTGTAGGTGCCCGCGCTTAAAAGCACTACCAAGGACCGCCTGGCGTTGGCGGAACTCAGATACCCAGGAGGAGGCACCTAAGCCAAAGGCTCGGCCCGGAACCAGCTGACGGTGCTGGAACCAGGTGGTGGACCCGAAGGTCCACAGGAGAGGAGAGAACAGCTAGGCCGCGAGGCAGCCGCAGTTACCGAACCCCAACAGTCCTACAGGGGGAGCTGGGCCTACTGGCACTACAGAACCAGCCTTGACTACCAGTTCACGCAGCCCACATAGGAAGCTCCTAAACTGGAGGCACCCTGGAGTTGGCTAACCCGACCGCACCACGACGAGGCAAGCATAGGTGTCTCAGTGAGCTTGACACAACCCGGAAACAGCTGACGGTGCTGAAACCAGGCTTGGCACGAGGGAGTACCTGTGACAAAAACACTGCCGAGAACCAGCTGGCGGTGCTGGAACCCGGATGCGTTGCCCCAGTGTGCAAGAGCCAATGGCACGACCGAGGACCAGCTGACGGTGCTGGAACCCGGTTACTAAGCTGTAGGTGCCCGCGCTTAAAAGCACTACCAAGGACCGCCTGGCGTTGGCGGAACTCGGATACCCAGGAGGAGGCACCTAAGCCAAAGGCTCGGCCCGGAACCAGCTGACGGTGCTGGAACCAGGTGGTGGACCCCAAGGCCCACAGGAGAGGAGAGAACAGCTAGGCCGCGAGGCAGCCGCAGTTACCGAACCCCAACAGTCCTACAGGGGGAGCTGGGCCTACTGGCACTACAGAACCAGCCTTGACTACCAGTTCACGCAGCCCACATAGGAAGCTCCTAAACTGGAGGCACCCTGGAGTTGGCTAACCCGACCGCACCACGACGAGGCAAGCATAGGTGTCTCAGTGAGCTTGACACAACCCGGAAACAGCTGACGGTGCTGAAACCAGGCTTGGCACGAGGGAGTACCTGTGACAAAAACACTGCCGAGAACCAGCTGGCGGTGCTGGAACCCGGATGCGTTGCCCCAGTGTGCAAGAGCCAATGGCACGACCGAGGACCAGCTGACGGTGCTGGAACCCGGTTACTAAGCTGTAGGTGCCCGCGCTTAAAAGCACTACCAAGGACCGCCTGGCGTTGGCGGAACTCGGATACCCAGGAGGAGGCACCTAAGCCAAAGGCTCGGCCCGGAACCAGCTGACGGTGCTGGAACCAGGTGGTGGACCCGAAGGTCCACAGGAGAGGAGAGAACAGCTAGGCCGCGAGGCAGCCGCAGTTACCGAACCCCAACAGTCCTACAGGGGGAGCTGGGCCTACTGGCACTACAGAACCAGCCTTGACTACCAGTTCACGCAGCCCACATAGGAAGCTCCTAAACTGGAGGCACCCTGGAGTTGGCTAACCCGACCGCACCACGACGAGGCAAGCATAGGTGTCTCAGTGAGCTTGACACAACCCGGAAACAGCTGACGGTGCTGAAACCAGGCTTGGCACGAGGGAGTACCTGTGACAAAAACACTGCCGAGAACCAGCTGGCGGTGCTGGAACCCGGATGCGTTGCCCCAGTGTGCAAGAGCCAATGGCACGACCGAGGACCAGCTGACGGTGCTGGAACCCGGTTACTAAGCTGTAGGTGCCCGCGCTTAAAAGCACTACCAAGGACCGCCTGGCGTTGGCGGAACTCGGATACCCAGGAGGAGGCACCTAAGCCAAAGGCTCGGCCCGGAACCAGCTGACGGTGCTGGAACCAGGTGGTGGACCCGAAGGTCCACAGGAGAGGAGAGAACAGCTAGGCCGCGAGGCAGCCGCAGTTACCGAACCCCAACAGTCCTACAGGGGGAGCTGGGCCTACTGGCACTACAGAACCAGCCTTGACTACCAGTTCACGCAGCCCACATAGGAAGCTCCTAAACTGGAGGCACCCTGGAGTTGGCTAACCCGACCGCACCACGACGAGGCAAGCATAGGTGTCTCAGTGAGCTTGACACAACCCGGAAACAGCTGACGGTGCTGAAACCAGGCTTGGCACGAGGGAGTACCTGTGACAAAAACACTGCCGAGAACCAGCTGGCGGTGCTGGAACCCGGATGCGTTGCCTTGCCTATTAAAGATTGTCTTCCTAGAGCCCCAACTAGCGGTGTTGGAGCAAAGGGTAAGCAGGGGGAGATGAGTGTAGGCCGAAGCCTGCACTGGAGGCAGCTTTGTGTCTGCGTTGCGTTTGCAGGACACTTTGCCGGCTACACACTGGGGGAACAGCTGGCGTTGCTGAACCCCACTAACACAATGGCGTGTGTTTTTCTCTGTGCAGCTAGCACTTGCGGGCAAAAACTAGCGATGTTAGAGCCCGTGTTGAAGCAGGAGGAGGAGGAGAGGAGCAGAGTGTAGGCCGAAGCTTAGTTGAACCAATTTCAAAGGAAACCTTTAACCCCCCCCTCAGGTGTTACAAAGTACAAGAGACACACCTTGTGCAGTATTAATGCTGCACAAGTGAAAGGTTGCTCTATTAATTTGTCTACTTGCACACGCTGAATGAAAGACATACACAATTTACCCCATTCTACAGTCAAACTGTAGTGGATGCGTGACTTGGTTTTTTGATGAGACGCAGCACAGGTGTCCAAAATAACGCCTTGGTGCTTGGAGCAGCTTCCTGAGCGTTGTTATTTGCTGTACAGGAGTCTGCGCTCTTGTGTTATCCCTTGGCAATGCCCTGTTAGCGCTGCCCATCTTATGACATCATTTCATGTTGGCCGGTGCGGTTAACGATGGCCATAAATCCCAGACCCACAGTGTCTTTTCATAAAGCCACACTGCGGTGCTGGGATTCGTGGCCTTGAGCAGTAAATATTTTGGCCGCTCACACACGTCCTTACACCTGCTTCAGACTGGGCGGCCTCTGCTGATCCCTTCTCGCATGCCGCGGCCATGAGGCTGCACAGTCTGAAGAAGGCTGAAGGAGATGAGTTAAGACAGGCGAAGATATGCACTGCTCGTGCCCATCAATCACACCCTCGCAGTCAAAATAATTAAGACAACGAGGAGCATTTTATTCAGGCAGGGCGGACGAACAGGCGCAAGTAGCCAACCAATGATGTCAGAAGACGGGAAGCGCTACCAAGGGGGGTGCTGCGTATCATTAGAAAGGAAAGTCACACCTCAGGGACAGTGGAATGGTCTCAAAGAGACACATTTTGTACGTGTTGAGTTCCACGTGGGCAAGGAGAAAACATCAGCCACCTTGTACAAATGCAGCAGTACTGCTGTACAAGGTGGCTGTTATACATAGAAACACCTGGGGGTGGGGGCCAGGCTCCCTTCAATTTCAGTTCATGTGCCTGCGTGGCGTTTGCAGGTCACGTTGCAAGCTGCACAGCAGGGGAACAGCTGGCGGTGCTGAACCCCACTAACACATTGGCTGGTGTTTTTCTCTGTGCAGCTAGCATTTCCGGGCAAAAACTAGCGGTGTTTGAGCCCAGGGTCAGCAGGAGGAGGAGGAGAGGAGCAAAGTGTAGGCCGAAGCCTGCACTGGTGGCAGCTTTTGGTCGGTTGTGCCAGCGTGGCTTGTGCTGGACACGATGCCGGCTACACAGCGGGGGAACAGCTGGCGTTGCTGAACCCCACTAACACATTGGCTGGTGTTTTTCTCTGTGCAGCTAGCATGTCCGGGCAGAAACTGGCGTTGTTTGAGCCCAGGGTCAGCAGGAGGAGGAGAGGAGCAAAGTGTAGGCCGAAGCCTGCACTGGTGGCAGCTTTTGGTCGGTTGTGCCAGCGTGGCTTGTGCTGGACACGTTGCCGACTACACAGCAGGGGAACAGCTGGCGGTGCTGAACCCCACTAACACATTGGCTGGTGTTTTTCTCTGTGCAGCTAGCATTTCCGGGCAAAAACTAGCGTTGTTAGAGCCCAGGGTCAGCAGGAGGAGGAGAGGAGCAGAGTGTAGGCCGAAGCCTAGTTGAACCAATTTCAAAGGTTACCTTTAACCCCCCCTCAGGTGTTACAAAGAACAAGAGCCACTCCTTCTGCAGCATTAATGCTGCACAAGTAAAAGGTTGCTCTATTAATTTGTCTACTTGCACAAGCTGAATGCAACACGTAGACTATTTAGCCCATTATACTGTTTAACAGTAGTGGAGGCGTGACTTGTCTTTTTAAAGAAAAGCAGCACAGGTGTCGAAAACAACACCTTTTTGCATGGGCGCAGCTTCCTGAGCGTTGTTAGTTGCTGTACAGGAGTCTGCGCTCTTGTGATCCTTTGGCCATGCGCTGTGAGCGCTTCCTGTCTTATGACCTCATTTCATGTTGGCCGTTGCGGTTAGCGATGGACATGAATCCCAGACCCACAGTGTGTTTTTAAAAAATCACACTGCGGTGCTGGGATTCGTGCCCTGGTGCAGTAAATATGTTTGCCGCTCACACATGTCCTTACACCTGCTTCAGACTGGACGGCCTCATCTGATCCCTTATCGCCTGCCGAGGCCATGAGGACACCCAGTCTGAAGAAGGCGGAAGGAGATGAGTGAACACAGGCAAACATATGCACTGCACATGCCCATCAATCACACCCTCGCTGTCCAAAAAAATAAGACACCGAGGGCCGTTGTTTCGAGCAGGGGAGATGCACAGGCGCAGCCAGCTAACCAATGATGTCAAAAGACGGGCAGCGCTAACAAGGGTGGTGCTGCGTGTCATTACAAAGGAAAGTCACACCTCAGGGACATTGTAATGGTCTCTAATGAGACACATTTTGTACGTGTTGAGTTCCACGTGGGCAAGGAGAAAAAGTCAGCCACCTCGTACAAATGCAGCAGTACTGCTGTACAAGGTGGCTGTTATACATAGAAACACCTGTGGGTGGGGGGCAGGCTCCCTTCAATTTCAGTTCATGTGCCTGCGTGGCGTTTGCAGGTCACGTTGCAAGCTACACAGCAGGGGAACAGCTGGCGTTGCTGAACCCCACTGACACATTGACTGGTGTTTTTCTCTGTGCAGATTGCATGTCCGGGCAAAAACTAGCGGTGTTAGAGCCCAGGGTCAGCAGGAGGAGGAGGAGAGGAGCAAAGTGTAGGCCGAAGCCTGCACTGGTGGCAGCTTTTGGTCGGTTGTGCCAGCGTGGCTTGTGCTGGACACGATGCCGGCTACACAGCGGGGGAACAGCTGGCGGTGCTGAACCCCACTAACACATTGGCTGGTGTTTTTCTCTGTGCAGCTAGCATTTCCGGGCAAAAACTAGCGGTGTTTGAGCCCAGGGTCAGCAGGAGGAGTAGAGGAGCAGAGTGTAGGCCGAAGCCTAGTTGAACCAATTTCAAAGGTTACCTTTAACCCCCCCCCTCAGGTGTTGCAAGGTACAAGAGCCACACCTTGAACAGCATTAATGATGCACAAGTCAAAGGTTGCTCTATTTAATTTTGCTCCTTGCACACGCTGAATTAAACACGTACACTATTTAGCCCATTATACTGTCAAACAGTTGTGGAGGCGTGACTTGTCTTTTTAACGAGACGCAGCACAGGTGTCAAAATTTGCACCTAGGTACTGGGCGCAGATTCCTGAGCGTTGTTATTTGCTGTACAGGAGTCTGCGCTATTGTGTTATCCCTTGGCAATACCCTGTTAGTGCAGGCCGTCTCATGACCTCATTTCATGTTGGCCGGTGCGGTTAACGATGGCCATAAATCCCAGACCCATAGTGGCTTTTCCTAAAGTCACACTGCGGTGCTGGGATTCGTGGCCTTGTGCAGTAAATATGTTCGCCGCTCACACATGTCCTTACACCTGCTTCAGACTGGGCGGCCTCAGCTGATCCCTTATCGCATGCCGCGGCCATGAGGCCGCACAGTCAGAAGAAGGCGGAAGGAGGGGAGTGAAAACAGGGGAACATATGCACTGCTCGTGCCATCAATCACACCCTCGCAGTCAAAATATATGAGACAACGGGGGGCGTTGTGTCGGGCAGGGGGGACGCACAGGCACAGCCAGCCAACCAATGATGTCAGGAGACGGGCAGCGCTAACAATGGGGGTGCTGCGTGTCATTAAAAAGGAAAGTCACACCTCAGGGACATTGTAATGGTCTGTAATGAGACACATTTTGTACTTGTTGAGTTCCACGTGTGCAAGGAGAAAAAGTCAGCCACCTTGTACAAATGCAGCAGTACTGCTGTACAAGGTGGCTGTTATACATAGAAACACCTGTGGGTGGGGGGCAGGCTCCCTTCAATTTCAGTTCATGTGCCTGCGTGGCGTTTGCAGGTCACGTTGCAAGCTACACAGCAGGGGAACAGCTGGCGTTGCTGAACCCCACTGACACATTGACTGGTGTTTTTCTCTGTGCAGATTGCATGTCCGGGCAAAAACTAGCGGTGTTAGAGCCCAGGGTCAGCAGGAGGAGGAGGAGAGGAGCAAAGTGTAGGCCGCAGCCTGCACTGGTGGCAGCTTTTGTTCTGTTGTGCCAGCGTGGCTTGTGCTGGACACGTTGCCGACTACACAGCAGGGGAACAGCTGGCGGTGCTGAACCCCACTAACACATTGGCTGGTGTTTTTCTCTGTGCAGCTAGCATTTCCGGGCAGAAACTGGCGTTGTTTGAGCCCAGGGTCAGCAGGAGGAGTAGAGGAGCAGAGTGTAGGCCGAAGCCTAGTTGAACCAATTTCAAAGGTTACCTTTAACCCCCCCCTCAGGTGTTGCAAGGTACAAGAGCCACACCTTGAACAGCATTAATGATGCACAAGTCAAAGGTTGCTCTATTTAATTTTGCTCCTTGCACACGCTGAATTAAACACGTACACTATTTAGCCCATTATACTGTCAAACAGTTGTGGAGGCGTGACTTGTCTTTTTAACGAGACGCAGCACAGGTGTCAAAATTTGCACCTAGGTACTGGGCGCAGATTCCTGAGCGTTGTTATTTGCTGTACAGGAGTCTGCGCTCTTGTGTTATCCCTTGGCAATACCCTGTTAGTGCAGGCCGTCTCATGACCTCATTTCATGTTGGCCGGTGCGGTTAACGATGGCCATAAATCCCAGACCCACAGTGGCTTTTCCTAAAGTCACACTGCGGTGCTGGGATTCGTGGCCTTGTGCAGTAAATATGATCGCCGCTCACACATGTCCTTACACCTGCTTCAGACTGGGCGGCCTCAGCTGATCCCTTATCGCATGCCGCGGCCATGAGGCCGCACAGTCAGAAGAAGGCGGAAGGAGGGGAGTGAAAACAGGGGAACATATGCACTGCTCGTGCCCATCAATCACACCCTCGCAGTCAAAATATATGAGACAACGGGGGGCGTTGTGTCGGGCAGGGGGGACGCACAGGCACAGCCAGCCAACCAATGATGTCAGGAGACGGGCAGCGCTAACAATGGGGGTGCTGCGTGTCATTACAAAGGAAAGTCACACCTCAGGGACATTGTAATGGTCTCTAATGAGACACATTTTGTACGTGTTGAGTTCCACGTGGGCAAGGAGAAAAAGTCAGCCACCTCGTACAAATGCAGCAGTACTGCTGTACAAGGTGGCTGATATACATAGAAACACCTGTGGGTGGGGGGCAGGCTCCCTTCAATTTCAGTTCATGTGCCTGCGTGGCGTTTGCAGGTCACGTTGCAAGCTACACAGCAGGGGAACAGCTGGCGTTGCTGAACCCCACTAACACATTGGCTGGTGTTTTTCTCTGTGCAGCTAGCATGTCCGGGCAGAAACTGGCGTTGTTTGAGCCCAGGGTCAGCAGGAGGAGGAGAGGAGCAAAGTGTAGGCCGAAGCCTGCACTGGTGGCAGCTTTTGGTCGGTTGTGCCAGCGTGGCTTGTGCTGGACACGTTGCCGACTACACAGCAGGGGAACAGCTGGCGGTGCTGAACCCCACTAACACATTGGCTGGTGTTTTTCTCTGTGCAGCTAGCATTTCCGGGCAAAAACTAGCGGTGTTTGAGCCAGGGTCAGCAGGAGGAGTAGAGGAGCAGAGTGTAGGCCGAAGCCTAGTTGAACCAATTTCAAAGGTTACCTTTAACCCCCCCCTCAGGTGTTGCAAGGTACAAGAGCCACACCTTGAACAGCATTAATGATGCACAAGTCAAAGGTTGCTCTATTTAATTTTGCTCCTTGCACACGCTGAATTAAACACGTACACTATTTAGCCCATTATACTGTCAAACAGTTGTGGAGGCGTGACTTGTCTTTTTAACGAGACGCAGCACAGGTGTCAAAATTTGCACCTAGGTACTGGGCGCAGATTCCTGAGCGTTGTTATTTGCTGTACAGGAGTCTGCGCTCTTGTGTTATCCCTTGGCAATACCCTGTTAGTGCAGGCCGTCTCATGACCTCATTTCATGTTGGCCGGTGCGGTTAACGATGGCCATAAATCCCAGACCCACAGTGGCTTTTCCTAAAGTCACACTGCGGTGCTGGGATTCGTGGCCTTGTGCAGTAAATATGATCGCCGCTCACACATGTCCTTACACCTGCTTCAGACTGGGCGGCCTCAGCTGATCCCTTATCGCATGCCGCGGCCATGAGGCCGCACAGTCAGAAGAAGGCGGAAGGAGGGGAGTGAAAACAGGGGAACATATGCACTGCTCGTGCCCATCAATCACACCCTCGCAGTCAAAATATATGAGACAACGGGGGGCGTTGTGTCGGGCAGGGGGGACGCACAGGCACAGCCAGCCAACCAATGATGTCAGGAGACGGGCAGCGCTAACAATGGGGGTGCTGCGTGTCATTACAAAGGAAAGTCACACCTCAGGGACATTGTAATGGTCTCTAATGAGACAACATTTTGTACGTGTTGAGTTCCACGTGGGCAAGGAGAAAAAGTCAGCCACCTCGTACAAATGCAGCAGTACTGCTGTACAAGGTGGCTGATATACATAGAAACACCTGTGGGTGGGGGGCAGGCTCCCTTCAATTTCAGTTCATGTGCCTGCGTGGCGTTTGCAGGTCACGTTGCAAGCTACACAGCAGGGGAACAGCTGGCGTTGCTGAACCCCACTAACACATTGGCTGGTGTTTTTCTCTGTGCAGCTAGCATGTCCGGGCAGAAACTGGCGTTGTTTGAGCCCAGGGTCAGCAGGAGGAGGAGAGGAGCAAAGTGTAGGCCGAAGCCTGCACTGGTGGCAGCTTTTGGTCGGTTGTGCCAGCGTGGCTTGTGCTGGACACGTTGCCGACTACACAGCAGGGGAACAGCTGGCGGTGCTGAACCCCACTAACACATTGGCTGGTGTTTTTCTCTGTGCAGCTAGCATTTCCGGGCAAAAACTAGCGGTGTTTGAGCCCAGGGTCAGCAGGAGGAGTAGAGGAGCAGAGTGTAGGCCGAAGCCTAGTTGAACCAATTTCAAAGGTTACCTTTAACCCCCCCCTCAGGTGTTGCAAGGTACAAGAGCCACACCTTGTGCAGCATTAATGCTGCACAAGTAAAAGGTTGCTCTATTTGTTTTGCTCCTTGCACACGCTGACTAAAACACGTACACTATTTAGCCCATTATACTGTCAAACAGTTGTGGAGGCGTGACTTGTCTTTTTAACGAGACGCAGCACAGGTGTCAAAATTTGCACCTAGGTACTGGGCGCAGATTCCTGAGCGTTCTTATTTGCTGTACAGGAGTCTGCGCTATTGTGATCCCTTGGCCATGCGCTGTGAGCGCTTCCTGTCTTCTGACCTCATTTCATGTCGGCCGTTGCGGTTAGCGATGGACATGAATCCCAGACCCACAGTGTGTTTTTAAAAAATCACACTGCGGTGCTGGGATTCGTGCCCTGGTGCACTAAATATGTTTGCCGCTCACACATGTCCTTACACCTGCTTCAGACTGGGCGGCCTCATCTGATCCCTTATCGCCTGCCGCGGCCATGAGGACACCCAGTCTGAAGAAGGCGGAAGGAGATGAGTGAACACAGGCAAACATATGCACTGCACATGCCCATCAATCACACCCTCGCTGTCCAAAAAAATAAGACACCGAGGGCCGTTGTTTCGAGCAGGGGAGATGCACAGGCGCAGCCAGCTAACCAATGATGTCAAAAGACGGGCAGCGCTAACAAGGGTGGTGCTGCGTGTCATTACAAAGGAAAGTCACACCTCAGGGACATTGTAATGGTCTCTAATGAGACACATTTTGTACGTGTTGAGTTCCACGTGGGCAAGGAGAAACAGTCAGCCACCTCGTACAAATGCAGCAGTACTGCTGTACAAGGTGGCTGATATACATAGAAACACCTGTGGGTGGGGGGCAGGCTCCCTTCAATTTCAGTTCATGTGCCTGCGTGGCGTTTGCAGGTCACGTTGCAAGCTACACAGCAGGGGAACAGCTGGCGTTGCTGAACCCCACTGACACATTGACTGGTGTTTTTCTCTGTGCAGATTGCATGTCCGGGCAAAAACTAGCGGTGTTAGAGCCCAGGGTCAGCAGGAGGAGGAGGAGAGGAGCAAAGTGTAGGCCGAAGCCTGCACTGGTGGCAGCTTTTGGTCGGTTGTGCCAGCGTGGCTTGTGCTGGACACGATGCCGGCTACACAGCGGGGGAACAGCAGGCGGTGCTGAACCCCACTAACACATTGGCTGGTGTTTTTCTCTGTGCAGCTAGCATGTCCGGGCAGAAACTGGCGTTGTTTGAGCCCAGGGTCAGCAGGAGGAGGAGAGGAGCAAAGTGTAGGCCGAAGCCTGCACTGGTGGCAGCTTTTGGTCGGTTGTGCCAGCGTGGCTTGTGCTGGACACGTTGCCGACTACACAGCAGGGGGAACAGCTGGCGGTGCTGAACCCCACTAACACATTGGCTGGTGTTTTTCTCTGTGCAGCTAGCATTTCCGGGCAAAAACTAGCGGTGTTTGAGCCCAGGGTCAGCAGGAGGAGTAGAGGAGCAGAGTGTAGGCCGAAGCCTAGTTGAACCAATTTCAAAGGTTACCTTTAACCCCCCCTCAGGTGTTGCAAGGTACAAGAGCCACACCTTGTGCAGCATTAATGCTGCACAAGTAAAAGGTTGCTCTATTTGTTTTGCTCCTTGCACACGCTGACTAAAACACGTACACTATTTAGACCATTATACTGTCAAACAGTTGTGGAGGCGTGACTTGTCTTTTTAACGAGACGCAGCACAGGTGTCAAAATTTGCACCTAGGTACTGGGCGCAGATTCCTGAGCGTTCTTATTTGCTGTACAGGAGTCTGCGCTATTGTGATCCCTTGGCCATGCGCTGTGAGCGCTTCCTGTCTTCTGACCTCATTTCATGTCGGCCGTTGCGGTTAGCGATGGACATGAATCCCAGACCCACAGTGTGTTTTCAAAAAATCACACTGCGTGGCTGGGATTCGTGGCCTTGTGCAGTAAATAGGTTGGCCGCTTACACATGTCCTTACACCTGCTCCAGACTGGGCGGCCTCAGCTGATCCCTTATCGCCTACCACGGCCAGGAGGCCGCACAGTCTGAAGAAGGCGGAAGGAGATGAGTTAAGACAGGCGAACATATGCACTGCTCGTGCCCATAAACCACACCCTCGCTGACAAAATAAATATGACAACGAGGGGCGTTGTTTCTAGCAGGGCGGATGCACAGGCGCAGCCAGCTAACCATGATGACAAAAGACGGGAAACGCTACCAAGGGGGGTGCTGCGTATCATTACAAA